>NW_007232986.1:95740-182861 GCF_000164805.1 Carlito syrichta | reverse complement strand
TGCCCAGGCGGGTCTCGAACCCGCGGGCTCAGGCAATCCACTCACTTCAGCCTCCCAAAGGCGCGGGATTACAGGCTAAGCCACCGAGCCCGGCTCATATTTTTTTTTATCCAGTCCTCTTTTTATGGGCAGCATGGTTGGTTCCATGTTTTTTGCTAGTGTGAAAAATGCTGCAGTAAACATGCATGTGCAGGTATCTTTTTCATAGAATGATTTGAGTTCCCTCTGGGTATATTCTCAGTAGGAGGATTGTGGGGTCGTATGGATGGTTGATTTTTAGACCTTTTAGGAATCACCAAACTGTTTTCCACAGAGGTTGCACCAGTTAACACTCCCACCAACAGTGTAGAAGTGTTCCCTGCATCCTCCAGCTGTTGTTTTTTGAGTTACTGGGGATGGTCATCCTGACTGGAGTTAGGTGCTATCTCAGTATGGTTTTAATTTGCATTTCTTTGATAACTATTGAGGCTGAGCATTTTTCCATGTATCTGTTGGCTGCTCAAATGTCTTCTTTTGAGAAATGCCTATTCATATCTTTTGCCCACTTTGTAATGGGGCTGGTTTTTTTTTCTTTTCGGCACATTTGAGTTCCATGTAGATCCGAGATGTTAGGCCTTTGTCAGACATACAGTTGGCAAATATTTTTTTCCTATTCTGTGGGCTGTCTCCCTGCTCTCTTGATGGTTTCTTTGCCTTTGCAGAAGCTCGTCAGTTTGATGAGGTCCTACTTGTCTATCTTATCTCTTATGGCATGGGCACTTGGGGTTTTGATCAGGAATTGGTTGCCAGTTCCAATTTCCATAAGGGTGTCTTCTGCATTTTCTAAGGTTCTTATAGTTTGAGGTTTTATGTTTAGGTCTTTGATCCATTTAGAGTTGACTTCTGTGTATGGTGATAGGTAGGGATCTTGTTTTAATCTTCTGCATGTGATCGGCCTGTTTTCCTGGCATCATTTACTGAAAAAATTCTCTTCCCAGTGGTTATTAGTGGAGGCTTTGTCAAAGATGAGTTGGTTAAGAAATTGAGATTTTGCTTCTGGAATCTCTGTCCTGTTCCATGGGTCTGTATGCCTGTTTGCCTGTTTTTATACCAATACCAGGCCTTTTTGATTATTGTAACTTTATAATTAAGTTTAAGATCTGGGAGTGTGATACCTTCTGAATTTTTGTTGTTGTTGTTGTTGTTGTTGTTGAGGATTGTTTTGGCTATTTGTGGTCATTTATGTTTCCATATGAATTTCTGTATTATTGTTTCCTGGTCTGAGAAGAATGCTGCTGATAATTGAACGGGTATTGCGTTGAATCTTTAGATTGCCTTGGGTAGGATGGACATCTTAACAATGTTTATTCTTCCAATCCATGACCATGGAATATTTTTCCTTTTGTTTATGTCATCTTTGATTTCTTTGAGCAGTGTTTTATAGTTTTTATTGTAAAGGTCTTTCACATCTCTGGTTAGGAAGATGCCAAAATATTTCTTTCTTTTTTTTTTTTTGTTGGTGGCTATTGTGAATGGCATTGTGCTTCTTGTTTGGATTTCTGTTTATTGTTGGAATATAGAAATGTGACTGTTTTTGCACATTTATTTTATACCCTGAGACTCTGCCAAGTTCCTTTATAAGTGCAAGGAAGTTTTTGACAGATTCTCTTGGATTTTTGAGGCATAGGATCATGTCATCTGCAAAGAGGGATAACTTAACTTCTTATTTTCCTATTTGGATACCCCTGATTTCCTTCTCTTGTTTGATTACTGTAGCTAGAACTTCCAATACTATGCAGAACAGGAGGGGTGAAAGTGGACATCCTTGTCTTGTTCTGGTTTTCAGGGGAAATGGTTCTAATTTCTGTTTAGCAGTATGTTGGCTGTGGGTTTCTTATAGATTGTTCTTACTATTTTGAGGTATGTTTCATCTATGCCTAGATGTTCGAGGGTTTTTGTCAAGAAGGGGTGCTGACTATATCAAAAGGTTTTCCCATGTCTAATGATATAATCATGTGGTTTTTGTCTTTACATCTGTTGACTATTTAATTAAATTTATGGTCTTGTGGATATTAAACCAGCCCTGCATCCTAAGGATGAAGCCTACTTGGTCATGGTGGATGATTTTTGAGATGTGTTGTTAGATCTGGTTTGCTAGAATCTTGTTGAGAATTTTAGCATCTATGCTCATCAAGGATGGCCTGTAGTTCTCTTTCTTTGTTAGATCTTTACCTGGATATCAATGTGATGTTAGCTTCATAAAATGATTTGAAAGGAGTTCCACCTTCTTGATTGCCTGAAATACTTTCAACAGGATTGGCATCAGTTCCTCCTTGTATGTTTTGTAGAATTCTCCTGGAAAGTCATCTGGTCCAGGTTTTTTTTTTTTTGTAAGTAGTTTTCTTACAACATAATTGATTTCCTGGTTTGTTAATGGTCTATTTAGGGGGTCGATTTCTTCTTGTTTCAACCTGGGGAGGTAGTGTGATATCAGAAAGTCCTCCATTTAATTTAGGTTTTCGAGTTTGTTTCCATACAGGTGTGAATAGCAATCTCTGATAATCTTTTGTATTTCTTCAGAGTCAGTTGTGACTTTATCTTTTGCCTTTCTGATTGTGTTTATTTGGGCTTTTTCTCTCTTTTTATTGGTCAGTCTAGCTAGGGATCTATCAATCTTGTTTATCCTTTCAAAAAACCAGCTTTTGGTTTCATTGATTGTTTTGTATTATATTTTTGTCTTCTATGCCCCAAATTTGGGCTTTTATTTTGGTGATCTGGATTCTTCTGCTGAAGTTATGATTTTGGTGATCTTGCTTTTCCAGCTTCCTTAGGTGATTTGTTAGGTGGCTAACTTGTGATCTTTCCATTTTATTCATGTGTGTTCATAGAGATATGAATTCTCCTCTTATTATGGCTTTCATGGCATCCCAGAGATTTTGCTAAGATGTTTCTTCATTTTCATTTGCTTCCAGGTATCTTTTAATCTCTATTTTTATTTACATGCTGACCCAGGAGTTGTTTAGCATCATGGTGTTTAGTGTCCAAATCTTTTTGGGCTTTGGGGGAACTTTGGTGATGTTGATATTTATTTTTATACCACTGTGGTCTGAGATGGTGCATGGCAGAATTTCAGTCTTATGGAATTTATTTATGCTTGATTTATGGCTGAGGATGTGGTCAATCTTAGAGTGCATTCCATGTGGTGATGTATATTCCATGGTTGTTGGGTGGAGTGTAGGTATCAATTAAGTCCATTTGGTCAAGCATCTTGTTGAGGCTCTGGATTTCTTGTTGACTTTTTGTCTTGATTATCTGTCTAGGGTTGTTATTAGGGTGTTTATGTCCCCAGCTATGATAGTGTTAGAGTCAATGTATTTTTTTAGTTTACCCAGAAGCTGCTTTATGAAAGTCGGTGCTCCTATGTTGTGTGCACATATGTTTAGGATGGATATTTCTTGTTGATGGATTGATCCTTTTTTTGTTATGTAGTGACCTTCTGTATCTTTTAACTTTTTTGATAGCTTAAAGGTTATTTTGTCTGATATTAAGGTTGCAACTCCTGCTTTCTTTTGTGTTCCATTCACCTGAAATTTTGTTTCCCGTCCTCTTACTTTGAGTCTGTGAGTGTCCTTTCTGGTGAGATAAGTCTCTTGGAGACAATATATTGTAGCCTCATGATATTTTATCCAGTTTGTCATTCTATGTCTTTTCAGTGATGCATTTGGTTCATTCACAGTCAGGCTAATTATTGAGATGTGAGAGTTTATCCCTGTCATGAGGTTTTTATAGAGTTTGCTGTTGTTGCTGCCATTTGTTTGTTTGTTTGTTGTCTTTCTTTTGAGTTTTGGGTTGATTCATGTGTGTTTTCAATCTTTTTCCTGCATTCTTGTGAAGGGCATTGTCATTCTTTTTTCCTTTCTTCTATGTTTAATATTTTCTTCAGTGTAAGAATGTTTAGCATATGTCTAATCAGAGTCCACAAGTAGAAAATAACCAAAATGAAGAATAGATAGTATTTTTTAAAATTGTGGCAAATAGTAGCAAAAAAGAAAGGATCTAAAAAAGCAGTAAGAGAAAAAAGATCACTGACAATGAAGCGATTTAGACTTACTACTGATTTTGCAGTCAAAATAGTGGAAGTCAGAAAACAGTGGAATAAATCTTCCATGTGAGATTATTGTTAAAGTAGGAAGTTATGCCTGAAAAATATCTTATAAGAATGAGACCAAAGTAAATAAATTTTAATGTCAATAGAAATAGGAATAGTTTATCATTAAGAAAAAACAAATCTCTGACTAAGGGAAATCCTAAAGGATTTATTCCAGGCCAAAGAAAGTGATTTTACTTTATTGATAATAACAATAACATCTAATTTAGAGGAAATGGTTAGGATTAAATAATGAGTAACAGTAACATACAAGTTAGGAGGAGCATGACTATAGTTAAAGCTATCTAAAGTCTTCAACAAGAGCATAGTTATTGATTAAACCTTGTTAGCATGCATGTTAGTGCTAGAGTAACAACAAAAATACATATTGCACATAATTTCCAAATAAGTGGAAGAGAGAATAATGAAATCACAAAAAAGAATAAAACATTTTAAAGGAAGAAGGAACAAAAACAAAATACTAGAAAAAATAGCAGTAAGATATGGATTGAAAATTCAGATATATTAGTAATTACAATAAATGTAAAAGGACTAAACTCTTTGATGAAAAGACAAAGATTGCCAGACTGGATTTTTTATAAGTCTAGGTATATGTTGCTTAAAAGAGATATTTCTTAAGCAAAAGAGTAAAGGAAGATTAAAAGTCAAAGGATGAAAAAAAAAATCATATTCTAAGGAACTGCTAACCCAAAGAGAAATTAAATGGTAACATGAATATTAACATCAGATTAAGTAAATTTTAAGGCAAAAAGCATTACTAGAGCTAAAGATTATGACATAATAAATGGTCCAATTTTCCAGAAATATATAACATTTCTAAATTTGAATGGAGCTAATAATAGACTTTCAAACACACATAAAACAAAAACTGACAGCTCTATAAGAGAAACTGCCAAACTACCAAAGTCACATCTCTGTAGGGTTTTTTTTTTTTTTTTTGAGTTGGGGCCTCACTCTTTCACTCAGGCTGGAGTTCAGGTGCACATTCACTGCCACTGCAACCTCAACCTTATAGGTTCAGGTGATCCTTCCACCTCAACCTTCCAAATAGCTGAAACTTCAGGCATGCACTACCCACCCAGCTAATTTTTTGATTTATTGTAGAGATGAGGTCTCACCAAATTGCCCAGGCTGGTCTTGAACCCTGGGCTCAGGCAATCCTTTAGCCTTGGCCTCCTAGAGTACCTGAATTACATATGTGAGCCACACATCTGGCTCTCTGGGAAACTTTAACAAATATATACTGGTAAATATTTCAAAAGATTGACATCATATAGAACATAGTCTTTCATCATAATTCAATTAAGCTAGAAATAAAAAAGATAACTAAAAATCTTCATGCATCTGGAAACACTTTAAATTTATTAACCCATTAATGTATTAAAAACAAAATCATAATGGAAATTAGGAAATATTTTGAACTAAACTGTAAATGAAAATTATGTATCAAAATATGTCAGGTGCAACTAACATGGTACTTAAAGAGCAATTTATAACCTTGGATGTTTACATTAGGAAAGAAGAAAATCTAAAAATTAAGCCTAATAGTCAACTGAAGAATTTTTTAAAATAGCAGAATAAACCCAAAGAAAAAAGAAAGAAAATAAAGGTAAAAGTAGACATTAATGAAATGCAAAATATATATTAGAGAAGATCAACAAAGCCAAAGGTTGTTTTTTGGGGAACAAGACTCCCAAATAAACAGCAATGTTAATCAAGAAAAAAAGAAAACAAATACAAATAAACAATAATAGGAATTTCCAAGAGAATTCTAACTACAGGTGCCACAGAGGCTGATCAGACAGAGGATATTACAAACAACAGTGACCTGTCAGTGACCTTGGATAAGTCTGTTCTCTCCTTTATAAAATGTTTAAGTTGGCTTTGATCTCAAATGTCTCTTAAAGCAATATTTCTAATAATTTAGTGGGAATTTCATTAAAATGCAGATTCTGACTCAATAGGTCTGGAGTGGGACGTGAGAATCTGCATTTCTAACAAGACCTTCCCTTCCCCCACCCAGAGAAATAGAGACTGATGGCTCATATTTGAGTAGCAAGGCCTTCAGAGGTCATCATTTTTACGTCAATCTTACTGCCTCTTTAGACAGCTTCTATCCTGCTTTCTGAGTTGCCTTTTTTCCATACTCACTCCTAAGTTCCAATTCCTTCCCACGCCACCCGGATATAGTAAAGCTAAGATTCATCAGAGTCAAAACCTTAAATAACTTTTAAGAGACAGAACAAAAAATAATATAAAACAAGCCAAGCACCCTCTAATTTTGCTACAAGCTGCAGCTAAAAGGACATCATTCCTAAAAAGGACACCTACAATTAAAGCCTCTTTTTTCTTTCTTTCTTTCTTTTTTTCTTTGTTTGTTTTGTTCTGTTTGGATGAGCTGGTTTACCCTATATTATGAAAAATGGGTGAATTGAAAATGGTTATATAGACAAAATACTTGCCAATAACTGACTTATAATGATATTCAACTGCATGATGCATTTATGGACAATAAACATTCTGACAATTTTCTCTTTTTAACTATAGAAGTGGAATTTCTATTTGTCTCCACACAGTGTTTCAAGGTTTATCTTAATTATCCCAACATCATTAGCAGTTGAATAAAAAGTCAGTTTGATGTGCAGTGTGGGAGAAAAAAAGTCTCCACAATAAAGTCTTCTAAAGC
This sequence comes from Carlito syrichta, assembly GCF_000164805.1. Lineage (NCBI taxonomy): Eukaryota > Metazoa > Chordata > Mammalia > Primates > Tarsiidae > Carlito > Carlito syrichta. Next base: position 176,028 of record NW_007232986.1, on the reverse strand, counting down.
ATGAACTTTAACTTCAAACTCCCTTTGTGTAAGTCAAGGAGAAATTGATTAAGTCATTTTGCTTGAGTGCACAAAATGAGATTTTTTTCTAACTCACAATTCCTAACAGTAATAAGGGGGTTGTCATCTTTAATATATAATCCCAAGGTTGGACAGGAAAAGATATTTATGCACATATATATACAACCTGACTAATATTAGTTGTCTGTCCCCAAATACTTGAAACTTAGAAGAAAAAAATAAAGCAGCAGGTCCTCTGACTATCCCAAAAAAGGTGCAAGGAGAATTTTAAAATAAAACATAAAGTGGTCACTGACTTGGTGGCCACCTGAATGTTCCCTTTTTTAAATTGCTGCTGGTGCTATTATCCACAATGTCTTCACTCTAGCCTCAGGCCAGGGTTGAATGAACAAGAGGAGATATTTGATGGAGGTCCAGACTATCATTGGAGCACTAAAGGCAAGAGGCCTGCAAAGTACCTCTTTAGACATCTTTAGATAGCATCTAATGAGCTGTGCCTCAACACAAAACTCAACCTAGATCCAAGTATGCCATTGAAATTCTGAAGCACAAACAGCCAAGGTAAGAAAATTATTCATTTGAATGCACAAAGAACTATGCAATCTGGGTGTGAGACCCAAGGCCTAGACCACAGGGCACTCAGCTGTTGAGAGCACAATTTTCTGGTACCCTTCTTTTTGGTCATGGAATCCCAGCAGAGACATTTGTGTTGAAGAACTGAGAAGACTGCTTTCCATGGGCATAGAGAAATAGACAAATCATTTCTTCAGCCTATGTTTAAAAAACAAACAAAAACAAAAAACTCCACTCTGAATAAGCTTTCCCAAGGAAATCAAGTGTTTCTAATATCAGGGACTTTTTTCATACCTGGTTTCAGAATTGTGGTGCAGAAAAAAAGGTCATCAGAGAGTATTCCCTCATAAGACTCTCATGACCCCATGAAGGATTGCTCCTACCCTTTTACAGGTGAACCCCGAGACCCAGACAAGTTCAGTAACAGACCCAAGTTCCCAGGCACTGGGTTAGCTTCTTTATTCAAACCCAGGCCTCTCAAATTCCACGGCACCACTCTACTTCTTAACACATCATCTCAGAGATGGCTATGTCCCTTACCAGTGCCAGTGATCTCAGAATACAAGTCCAAAAAATAACATCCAATGAACTGCTTTCCTCAATCACACATAGGGAGTAAGTCTGTTTTTCCACAGAGGTATGAATTTTATGTTTTAAACCATCTTGTCATAGAATCTTTTAGACATAATAGTTTGTTACTTTTCCCAGGATTCACAGGAGGGTTCCAGGGTTCCTCCTCTTCACAGCTACATTCCATGACCAGAACAACTACTAACACATAGTTTGTGCTCAAGAAATATCTGTAACTGATTGCTCAAGAACCATCTATTGAAAGAAGTTATCAATGAGTCAATAAATGAGAGTTCAGGAAAAGGCCAGAAGGGTCAGCTATGAGGTCGTCTAGGGAGGCTGGATAATGGCACAAACCTGGTCCATCCTGGAAGAGAAAGAGTAGCCGAGTTAATATGGTAAGTCCTGGAGTAAGAGATTGTTCACTAGTGCATTAAATCAGAGAACAAAACAAGGAAATATGTGCCTCACTTTCTAAACCTACTAATTTATTCACAAAACATTTATTGAGCATTTTCTAGAAAAATGGGCTCAGGGAGTACATTATGGATATGCAGATAAGGAAACAAGTAAAATAATGGATTTCTGGGCTAGGTGGTAAAGCGAGTGCATGTGAAACCTCTTCCCTCTAATGTTAATATATACACATAGAATGATGGAATAAATACTTTAAAAAATAAAATATACAGTCACTGTATTAGCTTCCTGGGGGTGCCATGACAGGATCACACAAATGGGTTGGCTTAAACAAAAGAAATTGATTCTCACAGTTCTCAAGGCTGAAAGTTGGAGATCAAGGTGTCAGCATACTGGTTTCTCCTGAGGATGTGAGAGACATCTGTTCCATGTTTTCCCTAGCATCTGGTGGTTTTCTGGGCTCTTTGGTGCTCCTTGGCTTGTAGTTGCATCTCTCCAATGGCGTTCTCCTGTGTCTCTACACATTTCCTCCCTCTCTGCATCTTTCTATGCTCACATTTCCACTTTTTTTTTAAAAATAAGGACATCAGTCAACTCCTGGGTTCCACACCAAGGACCTCATTTTAACTTGATTAAGTCTGTAGAGACTCTTTTTCCAAATAAGGTCACATTCTGAGGTACTAGGGGTTAGGACTTCAACATATACTTTTTGGAGGGGGCACAATTCAACTGATAACAGTCATAGTAACAGGATTTAAAATAAAATAAAATAAAAGTCTGTGGACTAGGAATAGAATGAAGACCCCTGCGGCGAGCAGAGACTGAAGCTATGGGTGGCCAGCTTCAGGGCCAGCAGTGGTCTGGGACACCAACCATGCAGAGGAAGGGGCACTGGGCAGTCTCCCTGGATGATCAGAGTCCAAATCCAGTTGCTTTACCTGCCGGAACCCAAGCCTGAGACTGTTCCCTGCCTGTGAATAGAGCTTCACTTTCCAACTGCAGGGTTGTAATAAGAAGCAAACAGTTTGCTGGGGTGCAAGGAGACTGCAGGCTCTAGACATGAGCTGTGCATCTATGCTCAGACTGGGGCCCGGATGTGCTCCAGAGAAGATAGCTCTGAGCTATATCGGGTGTGGGTCCCAGGTCTGACCTGTCCTAGGGGGCTGCACTGGAGTATCAGAAGCTTCCAAACAAGGGAGGGTTAGTGGAGGAGAGTGAGGAAATGCACATACAAACAGAGTACCAAACAAAACTTACTAGATAGGTAAGGACAGCCAACAGAATAAGAGGAAAAAAAAAAAACCAGTACAGCCAGTAGCTGGGAGAAATCATACCCCCCAAAATAGGAAAGAGAAGGCAACCAGAAAGAATCTTTCTGAGAAAGGAGAGGATGTCGTTAGTAAATAAGAACAGAAGTTTGTACTCATGCCTGTAATTCCAGCGTTTTGGAGGCAGAGGCAAGAGGATTACTTGAGGCCAGTAGTTTGAGGTCAGCATGAGCAATATAGCAAGGGCCCTTCTTTACAAAAAACATTTTTATCATTTAATTATTCATTTATTTCAATAGCTTTACAAATGGTTTTTGGTTACATGACACATTGTATAGCGACAAAGAACTCTGGGCTTTAAGTTACCCACCACCCTACCTGTGCACATTGTACCTGATAGGTGATATTTCATCCTTTCCATCTTCCCCCTTCTGAGTCTTCAGTGTCCATTATAGCATTTTCTGTGCCTTTGCAGATCCTTAGTTAGTTCCCATTTATCAGTGAGAACATGCAGTGTTTGTTTTTCCATTCTTGTATTAATTCACTTAGGATGATGTTCTCCAATTCCATCTAAGTTGCTGCAAAAATACATTATTTCATTCCTTTTCATGGTCTAATAGCATTTCGTGGTATAAATATGCACCACATTTTCATTAATCACTGATCAGTTAATAGACATTCAGTTTGATGTCACAACTTTGCAACTGTGAATTGTACTGCAAGAAATATTCAAGTCCAGGTGTCTTTTTGCATAATGACCTCTATCCCTTTAGGTAGATACCTAGTGGGATTGTTGGATGAAATTGTAGATCTACTTTTAGTTCTTTGAGAAATCTCCATACTAATTTCCATAGAGGTTATACTAATTTACACTTCCTACAAATTTATAAGCATTTCCTTTTCACTACATCCACACCAAGATCTCTCTCTTTCTTTTAGTAATTACCATTCTGACTGGTGTAAGGTGGTATCTCATTGTGGTTTGAATCTGCATTTCCCTGATGATTAGTGATGAGCACTTTTTCATATGCTTTGACCATTTGTATATCTCTTGAGAGATGTCTCTTCATGTCATTTGTCCACTCTTTAAAGGGATTATTTGCTTTTCTCTTGTTGATTTGTTTGCATTCTTTGTAGATTCTAGATATTATTCCTTTGTTGGACATTCAAGGGAGGACCCAAAAAACCTGAAATTTATTTATAAAAAATTGTGTATTCATTCTTACATGTTTAAACTTCAGTCACCTTCAAAGTACTCTCTGTTTGATGGAATACACCTATCAAGACACCTTTTCTACTGCTCAGTTTTGAATTCATCAATTTTGATGCCTTTTAGTACTTCTGCCATCTCTTCCACATTGGCAAACATTTTCCTTGGAGAACTTTTTTTGTTCATCTGGGAAAACAAATTTTTTAAAAGTCACTCAGGGTGAGATTGGGTGACTAGCCAGTGCGGCATGGGTGGGGGGGCGGGTCATGCCATTTGGTAAAAAACTGCTGAACACACAGCAGTTTGGGCAGCTGTGCTCATAACTCACCCATTATGAAATGGGCAAATACACTGAAAGAATCTCAAAAAAAAAATTCATTGAAGGCTTTCACGGCAACACTGATGTTGATAGGTTCCTAGAACAATTAACTAGAGGAGAAAGCCTGTAATACAAGGGTCCCACTCTCCAAAAGATAATTCTGGGATTTTGGGGGTTCCCCCCACATAGTTTGTGAATATCTTCTCCCATTCTGCAGGTTACCTATTTTACTCTTGATTATTTCTTTTACTGTGCAGAAGGTTTTTAGTTTAATGTGGTTCTACTTGTTTATTTTTGGTTTTGTTGCTTTTGCTTTTGGGGGTCTTAGCCATAAATTCTTTGCCTAGCTCAATAACCAGAAGAGTTTTTCCTAGAATTTTTATTTTTAAAAATTGGCTAAGTGCAGTGGCATGCACCTGTATTCCCAGATACTCAGGAGGCTGAGGCTGGAGATTGCTTGAGCCCAAGAGTTGGAGGTGGCAGTGAGCTATAATGGCAGTACTGCACTCTAGCCTGTGAGACAGAGTGAGCCCTTGTCTCTTAAAAACAAAACAAAGCTGGGCTTGGTGTCTCAGCCTGTAATCCCGTGCCTTTGGAAGGCTGAGGTGAGTGGATTGCCTGAGCCCACGGGTTTGAGACCCACCTGGGCAACTTGGCAAGACCTCATCTCTACAACAAATCAAAAATTAGCCGGGCGTGGTAGCACGCACCTGTAGTTCCAGCTACTTGGAAGGCTGAGGTGGAAGGATCGCCGGAGCCCAGCAGGTCGAGGCTGCGGTGGCCGGGAGTGGCCACTGCACTCCAGTCTGGGTGACTGAGTGAGACTCCAACTCAAAAAAAAAGACAAACAAAAAACAAGACAAACAAACAAACAAACAAAAAACCCAGGATTTTATGTCAGCAAATCACAAGCAAAGATAATGTGTTAAACACATTTATTTATCAACTCTACCTTCTGATACATCTGATAAAATGATAGTAAAGAAGTAAGAAAGGATAAACCCTTAATGACAAAGAACATAGAAGAGAGGACAACAGTAGAGAAAAGAGTTCAAAGAAATTTTGCAGGACAGTTGTCATCTGACTCGATAAGACTGAGAAAGCTACAACCCAAAGTTCATGTAGAAAATGATATATCTAAGAAGAAAGTCCTGTTGAATCTCAAGATGTCAGAATGTGAGGGCACCAGTAATGGCAGACAGAGGAGCTAAGATACCCAGTTGAAAGAAGGAAATTGGATAGAAAACCAAAGAACTTTGAAATCTTTTCTGCTATCCTAGACATGGCAGGAGGCTTGAGGTTTTTTTTTTTTGAAAAAACGTAATGAGAAGGACTTAGCTTCAAGCCATTCACAAAGTGGAGGTGTGAGTAAGGTACCTGGGCTGAGCAAGGAAGAGACTACTCCAAAGACTGCACTTGGAATGGTTTCCTCACCTGAGGGCAGGTTACAAGTAGCCAACACCTTCTCTACCCCTGCTGCCTTCAGGAGATGGGAGGATTTTTCCACCTTCAGGAGGTGGGAGGATTTTCCCACCTTCAGGAGGTGGGAGGATTTTCCCATTGACTTCTCTGGATAGCTCCAGAAAAAATAACTTTTGAGGGTCCTTCAAGGAGCCATCAATAAATGCCATCCTTGCTCACACAGCATCCGATCAGCCTTTGATGACCTTTAACACCGGACAACTGCAGATTTCCAAACACACAAAAAGAATCGCCCAAATGAAGAGGCCTCAAGTCCACAACTAAAAAACAGAACTAATGCAGGGGAGAAGGAACATTTTAAAAATAAAAACCTGAATACCATCCTCAGAAGCAGGAAAACATTGCAGTCTTAAAACAAGGATAAAATGTTATAAAATGATAACAATCAGAGATTAAGACTAGGCCCTTGAAACTTGAATACAACATCAAAATTTTGAAATTTCAACATGAGGTAAAGTTGAATGCATTAATACAAGTGATAAAACGATAGAAAATCTAAAAAAGAAAGAGAGAGATAGACGTGGAAGGTTATTTCCAAAAGTCTGATTAATAAAAGCTTCAGAATGAGAGAACACAGGAAATGGTCAGGACAGAAAAAAATCACTGAGCACCAGGGCAAGGTAAGAGACAAATGGCGGAGCTGCAGGAGTGTTTGAAACAAAATAAGTTCATACTCAAGTAGTTATAAGAATAAGATTTAATTTAAAATGGTGATCCATCATAACATATAACAGATACTATCTAAAACAGACAGATCAAGGACCATCCATCTAAGCATATTACTTAGCGATATGCAGGCAATTGGCAGGGCCACAGCTGGCAGGGTTCAAAGTGTTGCCTGGAGGTATGAGAACTGAGAATGGGGAGGGGGCATGGGAGGAGGAAAGTATTACTGTGATTTATTTCCAGCCTTTGGGAACTATTTGATTTTTAACTTTATATATGTATGACTTTGATACAAAACATTTCAAAGTAACGGAAAGCAAGCCTCAATAGGGTACTTACTCCAGAAGTGAGAGTGGAGGGAGAGTTCTGAGCCCTGTGTGGTCATTGGAGGGAAACTTTCCCAGAAGAGGTTTGTACACAATTGCATGACCCCATACTTCAACCTGCCTGTGGTTTCATTTATTCCTTCACTCATCTACCAGGCACCAGATACAGATGTAAGTGCTGGGACTATATAATGAATAGAGAAACCTGGGGTAGTAAATGCCATTTCTTCAGCCACTAGGAACAACTTGTGCTTGTGTGTTCTTCTCTTGCATCTCTACAGAGCACTTCGAATGATGCTGTACATGGCCAATAAGTACTGATGAGATGAGCCCATGAATGAATAAATGAATGAATGATGCAATCTGTAAAATCCACGTGAATAGGCCAGTAGCCATGAGGATAAAGAGAATTTTCTGGATTCAAAGTATAAAGAAATTTCTCCTTTAATCAAATGGCAATGAGTTTAGAGCAAACTTAGAAATCCAGCATCCCAGACAGAAAGGTCCTGGATCTCTTTTTTAGCTTTGGAACTATATAATCTTGAATGCCACTTCATTTATCAGTATTACAAAAGCCTCATCCATAAGATGGGAATAAGAATAATACCTCATTGCTTTGTTATAGAAACCAATTGAGACAGATCTTTTTAGACTACAGAGATTTATAGATATTTTAATTTCTTTATCCTTGGGATTATAAGTAGACTTTGCCTGTTACCTTTAGAATAATTGGGACTTAAAAGCTTAGAGCTCGTGTGGTCCATTCTCTCATCTGATAGATGAAGAAACTGAGACCCAAGGTCACACAGCCAGGCTGTGGCAATGTTGAGACTGGAAATTCCACCACTGAGTTTGGTGCACCTTCCTGTAAGACAGCTCAAGCAGTTAGTCCCCTTTTGGGTTCATAGGTTTCATTTCAGAATTTCTGCATCTTCTATAATGTAAAAGTGGAATTCTGTAATTTAATAGTGAAAAAAGAACTAGTCACTCATGAAGGAATCCAAGGTTTTGCATATCAAAAAATCCTAGGGCCCAAATGAGCAAATCATAATAAGTCACCTCTTGAGTTCAACAGAATCTTCTGCCCTGCCAGTCCCTTATTTCTCAAGTGCAGAGCAGACACCAAAAAAGGGACTGCTTGATGAATGAATAACAGTACAGTGAGTCTGCTGCTCTGGTTTCAGGACACTATATATGGATGTGTGTAGCTCATATTATGCTGTGTTCTAGAAGAACACAGGGAGAAGTTAAATTATAGAAAGGCAACTCCAACTAATAAAGGCTTTGGAAAGAACTTTATTCCCCAAACCATGTGTGAATGTTTTAGAAGGCAATGACAGAGAAATAGCTATTATTTATAGAGTTATTTTTGTACCAAGGAATATGATTTTTTTTTAAAAAGACCTTATCTGTACTAGTTCACCTGAGTCCTTTAACAACTTTTTTTTTTTAATGAGGAAACTAAGGCTCAGAAATGTTAAGTGGCTTTCCAAGTTAGAGAGAGCAAACAAGCTGCAAGGGTGAAAATTATACCAAGGTAATGTAGCCCTAGGGTCTGAGTGTTGCATCATTAGACTATCAGACACAGAAGAAACCTTGTTGCTGATATAACAACATGACCTAGAACTTGATAATAATGTCTCTGGAGGAAAATATGTCAGGATGTTGGAGCCTCAAAATACACTGAGCACTAGAAAATTACAGGGAATATGTAACTTTGTTTTAAAAGATGTAGGTTATATTTGGCATCTAAGTTGGGATCAGATGGCGTCACATGTTTTTAAGACAAAATTGTCAGTTTGTGAGAAATAAGTTGATCAAAAGCTTGGAGTAAGGTTGGAGAAGAGCCGAGCAGTCAGCAGTGAGACCTCCTTTCTCCATGGGACACTTGGACATGGACGCTGCTGTTGTAAGAACATTCAAAACACCCAAAGATTTAGGCTCCTACCAGGAATTAGTAATAATGACTCCAAACTCCCCTGGTTCCTTCCAAAGACACTCTACAAACACGTACAATCAAGGTGTGCTTGCCAGAGAACTACCCTACCCCAGTGCCTAAGTTATATGTCATATAATAAAGGAATTATAATTTGTATAGTCTATAACATGTGTTACACAACAACATGTATAATTTATATTTTAATATAGCAATATATTATATATTTAATATAATATTGATATCTATATTAAAATATATGCATAAATATGCATTTCATATATAATATTATACGGAAATATATAGGATGAATTTAGGAGTATAATATAGTATATCATTACATTACAATTATAAATATATAATATATAGGAAATGCTTAGGAATTTAAAACATAATATTATATTTATTTATTTTTAAGTTTTATTTTAAAGATGGGTATAATTCAGGATTAGGTATACAAATGGTCATTGTACAGGTAAATTTTGGGCCTCATGTTGGCTCCCAACTTCACTTGGTTTACGATCAGATGCCTTATTGATGAAGTGTGATCCCCCTCCCCTGACAATTTCCCACCGCTGTTAATTCCTTTCTTGTAGTATTATGAGAGTTGTTCAGGGTCCACTTATGAGTGAGAACTTGTGGTACTCAGTTCTTTATTTCTGTGACAGATCACTAAGTATTATAGACCCTTAATCCATCCAAGTTACTGCAAAGTTCATAATTTTGTCCTTCTTTATGGCTGCATAATATTCCATCGTGGATATATTTTAAAAATCCAGTCCATTTTTGATGGGCAGCATGGTTGGTTTCATGATTTTGCTATTGTAAATAATGCTGCAATAAACATGCCTGTGCAGGTATCTTTTTAATTTTTTTTTAAAGCAGGATTTATTGAGAGGACAGAAAACTTCCAGTAGGAAGGGACCCAAGGTGGTTGCCCACAAGTATCTTTTTCATAGAATGATTTTAGTTCCTCTGAGTATATTCCCAGAAAGGGGATGGCTGAGTCATATAGGTCAATTTGTAGATCTTTTAGGAATCAGCACACTGTTTTCCACAGACTGTACTAGTTTACACTTCCACCAAAAGTGTAGAAGTGTTACCTTTTCCCTGCATCCTGTCTAGAATCTGTTGTTTTTTGAGTTATTCATGATGGCCATCCTGACTGGAGTTAGATGGTATCTCAGTGTGGTTTTAAATTTGCATTTCTTTGATGATTAGTGAGGCTGAGTATTTTTTCACGTATCTGTTGTCTGCTCTTATGTCTTCTTTTGAGAGGTGTCTCTATTCATATATTTTGCCCATTTTTTAATAAGGCTTTTTTTTGTTTTGTTTTTTACTTTTCAGCACATTTGAGCTCCTTGTAGATCCTAGATGTTACTCCTTTGTCAGATATACATTTGGCAAATATTTTCCGATTCTGTGGGCTGTCTCCCTGCTCTCATTAAGGTTTATTTTGCTTTGCAGAAGCTTTTCAGTTTCTCTTGTGGCATGGACATTTGGGGTTTTGATCAGAAGTTTCCATTTCCAACAGGGTGTCTCCTGAATTTACTAAAAGGTCTTATAATTTGAAGCTTTACATTTAGGTCTTTGATCCATTTAGAGTAGATTTTTGTGTATGTTGACAGGTCGCGGCCCTGTTTTAATATTCTGCATGTGGTCAGCCAGTTTTCCCAGCACCATTTATTGAAAAAGTTCTCCTCTCCACAGTGGTTGTTAGTGGAGGCTTTGTCAAAGATGAGCTGGTTGAGAAATTGAGGTTTTGCTCCTGAAATCTTTATCCTGTTTCACTGTTCTTTATGCCTGTTCTTGTACCAATACCAGGCTATTTTGATTTCTGTAGCCTTATAATAAAGTTTAAGGTCTGGAAGTGTGAGAGGACAGAAAACTTCCAGTAGGAAGGGACCTGAGGTGGTTGCCCACAGGTATCTTTTTCATAGAATGATTTTAGTTCCTCTGAGTATATTCCCACTTTGCTTCTTTAGCTGAGAATTATTTTGGCTATTTGTGGTCATTTATGTTTCCATATGAATTTCTATATTGTCATTTCCAGGTCTGAGAAGAATGCTGGTGGTAATTTAATGGGTATTGCATTAAATCTGTAGATTGCCTTGAGTAGGATGGACATCTTAACAATGTCGAATCTTCCAATACATGAACATGGAATATTTTTCCATTTGTTTGTGTCATCTTTGATTTTTTTGAGTGTTTTGTGGTTTTTGTTGTAAAGGTCTTTCACTTCTCTAGTTTGGAAAATGCCAAGGTATTTTACCTTTTTTGTGGCTATTGTGAATGGGATTGTGCTTTTTATTTGGTTCTCTGCCTGTTTGTTGTTGTTGTATAAGAATGCAACACACTTGGGAGGCTGAGGTGAGTGGATTGCCTGAGTCCGCGGGTTCGCGACCTGCCTGGGCAACTTGGCGAGACCTCATCTCTGCAATAAATAAAAAAATCAGCCAGGCATGGTAGCATGTGCCTGTAATTCCGGCTACTTGGAAGGCTGAGGTGGAAGGATCGCCGGAGCCCAGAAGGTCGTGGCTGCGGTGGCCGGGAGCGGCCACTGCACTCCAGTCTGGGCGACAGAGTGAGACTCCAACTCAAAAAAAAGAATGCAACACAATCCCTTATCAGCGCAAGAATGTTTTTGATAGACTCTCTTGGATTTTTGAGGTATAGAGTCATATCGTTCACAAGAAGGATAACTCGACTTCTTTTCCTATTTGGATACCCCTGATTTCCTTCTCTTGTCTGATTACTCTAGCTAGGACTTTCAACACTATGTTGAACAGGAGGGATGTAAGTTAGCAGCCTTGTCTTTCTGCTTTTCAGGGGAAATGCTTCCAACTTTTGTCCATTTAGCAATATGTTGGCTGTGGGATTACCATAGATGGCTCTTACTATTTTGAGGTATGTTCCTTCTATGCCTAGGTATACAAAGGTTTTTATCAAGAAGGGATGCTGGATTTTATCAAAAGCTTTTTCTGCATCTAATGATATAATCTTGTGATTCCTATTTTTACATCTCTTGATGTATTTAATTACATTTATGGTCTTGTGGATGTTGAACCAGCCCTGCATTCCAGAGATGAAGCCTACTTGGTCATGGTGGATGATTTTTGAGATGTGTTGTTGGATTTTACTTGCTACAGTCTTGTTGAGTATTTTTGCATCTATGGTCATCAGGGGTAGTGACCTGTGTAGTTCTCTTTCTTTATTGGATCTTTACCCAGTTTGGGTATCATTGTGATGTTAGCTTCATAAAATGATTTGGGGAGAGTTCTGTCTTTCTCAATAACCTGGAATACTTTCAATAGGATTGGTATCAGCTCCTCTTTGTATGTTTTGTACAACTCTGCTGGAAAGCCCTCTGGTCCAGGACTTTTTTTTTGTGGGTAGTCTTCTTATGATGCACTGGATTTCCTGGGTTGTTATTAGTCTATTTAATGCCTCAATTTCTTCTTGTTTTAACCTTGGGAGGTGGCGTAATGCCAGAAAGTCCTCCATTTCACTTAGGTTTTTGAGTTTGTTTTCATACAAGTGTGCATAGTAATCTCTGATGAATTTTTATATTTCTTCAGGGTCCATTGTGATTTCATATTTTGCATTTCTGATTGTGTTTATTTGGACTTTTTCTTTCTCTTTCTTGGCCAGTCTGGCTAGGGGTCCATAAATCTTGTTTATACTTTCAAATAATCAGCTTTTTGTTTTGTTGATGTTTTTCTATGATATTTTTGTCTTCTCTGCCCTCCCTGTATCTGGGCTTTTACTTTGGTGATCTGGATTCCTCTGCTGAAGTTAGGGTTTTGGTGGTCTTGTCTTTGCAGCTCCCTTAGGTGGTTTGTTAGGAAGTTAACTTGTGAACTTCTCATTTTCTTGATGTGTGTTCATGAAGAAATGAATTCCCCTCTTAGTACTGATTTAATGGCATCCTATAGGTTTTGATAAGATGGTATTATATTTATATAACATAATAATATTATATTACTATATTATAATATTACAATTATATTATATATGATATAATACATATATGGGAGGAACTCAGGAACCACAGCAATCTACAGAGGCCACAGTTAGGCCATATAGAGATCCTAAACCCACGTATACTATTCTTGGGGCATTTAGAAACAAAGTCAATCATCAGAGACCCATCCCGGGTGACTTAATAACTTGGATTCCTCATTCAAGTTACTTTAAAAAACAAATTATGAAGTACTTCCCACAAGTGCCTGAAATTTTGCCAGGCACTCTGGGCTTTTGCTCTGAGTTTCTCAGAGTGGATTCGATGGAAAATTCCACTTCACAACCTCTCTGTCCTCCATGGCTTCTCGGGTCTGCCTAAATGAGTAGTGTCTGCACCCGTCTAGGTTGTAGCTAATGACTGATTGTGGTGTGTGTCTCACACTGGAATCTACAGAGCTCTGAGGGTCCGAGAATGTGATGAGGGCCACCGGTTCTCCACAATGTGTATTTTTAAAATGTCATTTTACCATTTTGATGCTAATTTTAAAAAATCTTAGTAGAAGTGAATTCAGGGTCATTTGATCCCCCTTCAGGAATGAGGTACCTGCACTCTTGGTACCAACCAACATCTAAGTGTTTTGGGCTATTGTGAGGCGAACAGTGGGGTCTGATAAAGGCAGGTTCTCAGCAGGTGAAGCTCATGACACCACCTTGTGCCGACTGAACACAAAGGTTACACAGAAGCAGAATAGAGAAGAGGTGAGAAATTCACTGAGCCATTGCACGGCCCCCTCAAGAATGGAGTGTGTCAAAATTAAACAAGGCAAATCCACTGCCACAGCCATCCGTGCTATATTTCCATGGAAAGCAGCAATTTAGCTTCAACAACAATAGCAACAATCCTGTAAGACAAAATTTTAATTTTGTTGGCATTGCTATTAGTTTTGATTTGTAAATTTGTTTTTAGAAATCAATGTATAAGTTATGTATATAAAGGATTAAAAATAGAGCTTTGTATTTGTGAGTAAAATTATTATGGGAATAATTTAGGCCAAAATTTAAGCCCATATCTTGCAGGGGCCTGCATGATATTTTCCCTTTAAAAAGTATCTGTATGTTGCTCAAGCTTAAAAGCACTCAGACAGCAGGGAAAAGAATAGTTATTCACACTGGGCCACTGAGGCAGGTTGCTTACTCGCAGAGAACCTCGGGGAAAGAGAGAAAAAACTGCTGTGCCTTATATCAAGAAACCTTGAGTCTCTGGAAACTGTGGACTTTAAATTTTTCTCGGTAGCTTATATGATAATTAAAACAAAACTAGCTACCTCCTGCACACTTCTTAAGTTGATGTTAACATGTTGCATAAGTCACAAATTGTATACTTTTCAATGTGTTTAAATATTGGTGTTTAAAAAGCAAAGTGGGCCAGCCACAGGGGGTCACATCTATAATCCTAGCACTTTGGGAGGCCAAAGCAGGAGCATCACCTGAGCCCAGGAGTTCAAGACCAGCCTGGGCAATGTAGTGAGACTTTGCCTCTACGATAATATTTTTTTAAAAAGAAAGAAAAGAAAAATCAAACTATTAAGGAACTCTTTTAAATATAAATGACAAAGTCTAGCTACCATAAGAGTTGAAAACCACCATTGCTCATTTATAAAGGATGTGAACCACTCTTATTTAACTCTAAACTTTTTTATCATTCCTTTTTCTTCTTAAATCCACATTTCTGTTCTGCTTCTCTCACAGAATTTTATCCCACTGTAATATCTGTGTGCTTCAAGGTGCTAATCAATCATTCTATCCTGCTACCACAGAAATATGCATATAAATTGGAATTTTAAACTGCCTGAATTTTTGGGAACCACAGGATGCTAAGCCTTAATTTTTATCTGGATTGATGTATTGCTATAATTATTATTAATTCACAATTGATCAAAACAACATACATGTATTTCAAATATTGATAAACAGTTATTACATATAAAAGTAAAACACTGTTAGAAATGCCTCTCTTAAGGAGATGAATTCATCCATAGGTGAATATTATTAATTGCTAGAGTAAGATGGAGCTCAGCTTCAATTCTGTTCCTAGTTTGCATTTTTACATACATAAGCTCTAAAAATCTTTGTTCTCATAACTAAATGGTAGGCATTTGTTACAGCAATAGCACTCAATTCTTTGAACTCCTTCCAAAGGATATTCCAAGAATCACCTAATAATCCATTGTCAAAAATTATTATTTTTAGTAATCTATCAGCTGATGACTCAATCAGCCTCTCCTTCAATTCTATTAAAAGTCAACCGCCTCCCCTGCAAAAGGACACCATCTGATTTATAAAAGATTCATAAGATTTGTTATTCAGTCACTGGAATCATTTAGTTTCTCAGTCTGAGTAAAATAATAACCAAAAAGTCTCTACTAAGAGATAGCAAATGATGATTAATTATAACTATTTATTCTTTCACTTGGGTATTTTATTTTACCCAATATTACGAAAATCTAAATATTGTTAATTTCAGCATCCTTTGCCAGTAGACCATTTTTGATAAAATGTTTTTAGCTTATCAAGGGCTTTACAGCTATTTTATTTCAGATATTAGAGCTACTAATTTAGCTCATTTAATTTATGGCAAACGTCTGTCATCATACAAACAAATTGACAGTTAGTCCTCACTATCTAACCAGTCAGTCAAATTACTGAGGCGTTCTGTTAAAAAAGAATCTTCCTCCACTGCTCAATTCGACTGAATGTGTTAAGATGTGTCTCTGCCAGGTTCGGTGGCTCATGCCTGTAATCCTAGCACTTTAAGAAACTGAGGTGAGAGGATTGCTTGAGCCCAGGGGTTCAAAACCAGCCCAGGCAACTTGGCAAGACCTCGTCTCTACAATAAATCAAAAAATTAGCCAGGGGTGGTAACGCGCACCTGTAGTTCCGGCTACTTGGAAGGCTGAAGCGGAAGGATAGCCTGAGCCAAGCAGGTTGCAGCTGGGGTGGCCATGAGCGTGTGTGCCTTTGCACTCCAGCCTGGGTGACGGAGTGAGACTCCAACTCAAAAAAAAAAAAAAAAAGAGAGAGAGAGAGATAAAATTGTCTGAGCATCTAGCTTGTACCTTTGAAAAACTCCAGCTCTGAAGCTATACTTCCCCTTAACAGAAATAAGTGTGACAGCGACTTTATAATGTTTTGATTAAACACCAATATGTCAAATTGCCCTTGGTTTGGCTCTCTGGTATTTACATTTTGGGGTACCCAAGAAAGGTGCACTTTTCTAAAAAAGAGAAGAGCAGTTATGAATGGGAGGTTGGCAAAGAAGACTTGGTGTATTCTGAGGTCAGTGTCAGGCAAAGTCCCAAGGAAGTTGAAGATCTGGAAATCTGCTTCCATGAACCCAACTTTAGAGTGGTGTCTGCTGTCGAGGTCCAGAGACTTCTGGGGAAAGATACAAAGAGTTGGATTAGCAAAAACACACTCCCAGGTCCCCAACTTTCTTGGGAATCTTGCCTGATATGAATGGACCTAACACCACCTAGAAGGTTAGCAAAGCAACACTTCTTCCATCCTACATGGTCTATGGAGGAGGCCCAGAGGCTTCCAAACCCTTCCTTCTATCCCTATGCTACACCTGTACCCTCTTCAACTGCAAGTCCAGGATTGGGAAGAATCAGGTCCACTATGCCTTTGGAGATGAAGATGAGAATGCATTGAGAGGTGAAAGTTAGGACCACTGTGAAGTAAAATATGGTTCTAAGTCTAGAAGTCAATGAGTCTACTGAAATAGCACTGCCAATTTTAGTTCAGCAATTTTTGAATTGTTTTACAATTTCAAAATAATTATCGGTCAAGATTCTAATCCAAATTGTGGCACAAATCTCTTTGTTAGATTCATCCATCATTGGTTTTACAGTGAGGCATGAAATCACAGTAGCCAAGAAAAGGAACACTGTGAAGCCTCCGCTTACCAAGTTCCAGTAGCCTTTAAAAACAGTAACAAGGAAGGACATGACACACGACACACTCCTCTCCTCGAGTAAACGTGAGAGCATTTGGGAACAGAAAGGTCCAGGAATCCCTGCAGATGCCCTTGAGTTCCACAGCCAAGGGAGATGGAGTTGGGTTGAACACTGGCTTGTAGGATGGGTGGTGAGCATCTGTAGGAGGGAGAAGACAAGACCATGCTTGTCACGTTTCAGTGTCTCAGTGCTTCTGAAATAGGTGGAAATTATAGCTGCAGTCCCTTCGCCATGGGAACATCTGGGATATCAGTACTTCTGTGCATATTAAGAGGACTATTTATAGTTTTCTACGAATGTTAGGGAAGGCAATTATGTAAAATACTACTATATTATTAGGTATTTGAAAATACCAGGCTTGCAGTAACTGCTTGCAAAGATCTAAAAGTGATTCAGATGTTCACGGATCTGTCTACTCCAAGTTGGTAAGTACTAGTTTATTTCCCTGATGCAGCAACAGCACTAAACTCAAGTTCGATAACTGCTGACATGGACGAGGTAACATCAGGTGTGTCCGTCCTGCTGGAGTGATGTTAGCTAGTTACATAACTCCCACCTAGCAAAATGGAAATACTAGTCCATTTCTGGGATTAGTTTTTGTTGTTTTGAGTCAGGATCTCAATGTTGTCCCAGCTGGAGTGCAGTGGCACAATGTGGCTCACAACAGCCTTGATCTCTTGGGTTCAGGCAATCCTCCTAGCTGGGTCTCTGGAGGAGCTGGGACTACAAGCATGTACCACCATGCTTGGGTAATTTATGTATATATCTATTAGAGAAGGGTCTCGCTGTTGCCCATGCTGGTCTTGGATTCCTGGGGTCAAACAACTGTCCTGCCTTCTCAAAGTGCTGGAATTACAGACATGAGTCACCACGCTCAGCCACTTCTGGGATTATTTGAAAAAATCCTCCAGGTCAAAACTGTGGCTGTTCTATGGCTAAGTCTGAGGGACTACAGATTCCCACAAAGACCACAGCCACAAGGAGCTTGCTCCTTACTTAATACCTTGATTATGAAGACTTCTGTCGGTTGTTCTCAACTTTCTGACTCAAGTTCTGCACATCTTAAACACTGGCAGCTTTTCAATGATGCAAGGTTGTCATGTTAGGCTTCAAAGCATATTTTTGGGCTTGTTACAGCCTGTGTGCCTGGGGCAGCAGTATTAAAAACACCGACACTTGTGAAAAGTCACCAAGAGTTGGCTCTTTGCTTGCTTGACTGGTTTTGGACAAACTTTTGTTGTAGTGTCTTCTCATGCCGTCCAAGAATTGATGGGAGGCTAGGAGGAAAGGCAGATGAGTGCTTTGATGCCTGGGCTACTGGTGACTCCCAGCATTTAACAATGGACAGCTCCATGCAGGTACCCAGCACTTGGAGACATGGGACTTTGGAGGCTGACAGATGCTTTTCTGCCTCTATTTCTGTCTCATCTGGAAACTTCTCAGGGACATGAATAATAAGCCAAGGATTATTTCATGCTGTAATATTGTAGTGAGATATGCATGATATTGTGGTAAGGATTTTTTTTTTAGAGTAAGTAACAATATAATTACATTGTGTTCTTTGTAAATTAGATATATAGGTATGTTTTGATTTTTTGCTTAATTCTGGAGGTTTCATTTTCAGGCACTTTGGGAGGTGAACCAGCTGGAAGGAAAGAACCTTGAATGAGGACCCAGGCATTCTGGGTTCCAGTCTATGCTTTGAACTCTTAGTGATGATAATTTTTGCAAATTTTTGTGTGTATGTGTTGGTGTCTCACTCCGTCACCCAGGCTGGAGTGCAGTGGCACGCTCACGGTCACCCCAGCATCGACCTGCTGGGCTCTGGCAATCCTTCTGCCTCAGTCTTCCAAGTAGTTGGAACTACAGGCACGCACTAATTTTTGCAAATTTCTTGACTTCTCTCTAGGCCTTAATTGCATCTGTAAAATAAGTGACCTTGATGCTTGGGGATTCCTGAGATCACTTCTAAGCCTGAGTCATTTGTTGGCAAGATGAACCATATTGTCGACTCATCCAAGCACCATTCTTGCTAGAAAGGTGCTTCAAACCACAATTTGTAACAAGAAACCAGTAAGCCAAGGAAACATGGGAATGGAGATTGACATAAATATATTCATCATGGTATCATTGGGGGAAAAAAAGGCAAAAACTGGAGATACTAACATAGTTAAATAAATGATGAACCATCATAAGATGGAATAATATGTAACCATAATAAGGTATTCTAAAGCATTTAATGTTATGGAAAAAGTTCATAATATAATGTCATGTTTTTAAAAATCAGGCTATAAATGGTCTACACAGCATATTCTCATTTTTGAAAAATAAAGGGAATGGAGTGGGACAAGGTGGCTAGGTGTTACTAGGCAAAGAGACCATTTTGACAAATTTACAACTAACTCAGAGTCGATTTACATGTTTTGCCATCACATACTGGTACTTTTTCTTCTTCTGAAATATCTTCACTGTAATCAAGCCCAATTTTCAAAAGCAACACAGGACAACGAACAGTTTCTACTACTCTCCACTTGGCTGTTGCCTAAGGAAGTGTTACCAGGTCTGTTGGACAAGCATGTGAATCCTGATCTCCTGTGACTAGGCCTATGCAATGCTGAGGCGTCCTCCTTTCTCACCCCTTCATTTTTGAATTCCTTAAGAAAAAGCTGCTAGCATAGGAGAAATTAAATTCAAAAGTAAAACAACAGAGCCGTGAGAAAAGTAAAGGAGGCATGGGAGAAAGGCTGTCTAAATCCTGTTCACCTAATAACGAAATAGAAAAATGTAGGTGTGGAAGAAGGATTACTGAGCTATTAGGGAACTGGCCATCAGAGTGCCAATGAAACCAGTGGCTGCCAATGCTGTAAAAGGAAGCCAGAGACTAGAAAACCCAAGAATGTAACTGGGAGGTCGCCAATAATGCAGACTAGCCAAGCATGTGATTTAATTTCATCTTGAACCACCCAAATCCTCTCTTGAATATTAAGTTCCACTGAATGGCATTGTTTGCAGAATTCTCGTCTTCTTCCATGAAAGGGGAACAAAATTACAAAGGCTAAGAGTAATTACATTTTCAATCAACTTAAGCTACCAATTCTTAAATGGGTCTTCTTAATTTCAGGGCACAATTTTATAAATATTTAACTATTATCTCTCCAAGCTCTACTTTTCCATTTTAGCAGTGAAGGATTAAGCAACCGATTGGTTATTCTTATTTCTGCCAGTCAGAAAGACGAGAACATTAAAAACATGGTGCTGTCCGCCACATCCTAAGTCAAACAAAGGTACTAGTTAAATGTCTTAGAGAAACCATGCTTGTTATTCACAACTTTGTTATGAGCCTGAGTGCCAGGGTCCTAGGCTGGCCGTTCCTCATCCTACCAACTGAATCCTGGATGGTTGACGGGGCCAATTCTGATGGATGCAGTGCAGAGACAGACACACGTCCTCCACATTGTGTCGCCTCGTCATTCCTGAGAATAGATAATGCCTTCCCTGTGTTGGACACCCAAGAACTGACCCTCAACCCTCTAAACCAGGAGCCTGAATGTTCCCCTTTCGAACCCATAAACAAAGCATGACATGAGGAGACAGCAAATAGGGAGACTTCCTTCCTGTAGCATAATGAATCAGTCTCCCAACGAGAGGATGATTCCCTAAAAAAAAGTCACCCCAAGGGGCCCATTTAATGGTAAATTATTGTTTTAGTGTATTAAATTGTACCCTGGAGGCCTAAAGGAATTACAGAAAATGGCCTGATTTACAAAGTGATTTACACACTGGAGTGTAATCTATCTCAATAAATCTGAAGCCTCTGTGAAGCAAGTCACTCCTAAGGTAATACAAAGCAGGGCGATTTCAATTATGTAGTTATTTACCACAACTCAATGCAGCTTCACTCAGAGTCAAAGCAGGTCTTCTCTTTAATTCATTCTGTCACAGAAAAACCATTTTCTCATGTAGAATAAAAAGCAAAAACAAAAAACAAGAGAAATGTTGTAAAATAAGAATCTTAATCTCTCTCTCTGTCTCTCTCTGTCTCTGTCTCTCTCTTCCTAGGAGAGACATGTTTTGAGATTGTTATGTTCTCAGACACTACCACGAAGGTTTGCAAAGAACAGGATGCTCTTGTGCCCACAAATGATGGAACAAAAGTGTGTCTTACTTGCAACATAACTGCTCATCATCTCACATTTACCTGCCTGTCCTTTGGTTCTGTAATTTGATGCATAATTGTAAGGTGAATCTGCAGTTCAATTAGTAGGACAGCTCATTACCTTGGAAACAGAAATGGCAGCTGAAAACAGATTTTAAATAAGGCCAGTCTTCTGTGATTCATGTAGTATACTGAGTTCACAAAACTCTTTTCCAATTTAATATTTATTGAGGGTATTTCCCCAAAGTACATTTGCTAAATCATTGCTGCCAGAAGCTGAAAATACAGTTCACTTAAAAGCAGTGTTATTTATGCAACTCGAGACTATTTATGTAACTATTTTGGATTGAATGTGCAGTCCGTTTTCTTATCATCATGCACCTCCCCCAAGTGAGGAGCAGGGCTAGGAGGCTGGGTCCACAGAAATATTCACTGAGGTGGACGGAACTACATTTAGGAAGAGGTCCTGGAAGACTGGAAAGAGCTGTTCGCAGGGAAAGCGTCTCTTCTGTACAGTGGATCACAACAAAGCACTAACCAAGCTCAAAATCATAAGACAAGAGAGGAATCAGCAGTCTCAGTACACTGCCAAGGGAGTGGGGGAAGGACTTGTGACATCACAAAGGGTACCTGATCCTAAACCAGGGCAAGTGAGGACCAGTTGGAGGCCCAATCATCACCTATATGTAGACTGCTCATGTAACTAATTTTGACTTGTGACTCACATCTCAATAATAAAATAAGAAGAAAAAAAATTTTTTTTTTCTTTGAGTTGGAGTCTCACTCTGTCACCCAGACTGGAGTGGTCACTGCAGCCTCGACCTGCTGGGCTCCAGCGATCCTTTTGCCTCAGCCTTCCAAGTAGTTGGAACTACAGGTGCGCGCTACCACACTCAGCTAATTTTTGATTTATTGTAGAGATGAGGTCTCGCCAAGTTGCCCAGGCCGGTCTCAAACCCGCTGGCTCAGGCAATCCACTCACCTTGGCCTCCCAAGGTGCTGGGATTACAGGCTGAGCCACCAAGCCCGGCCAGAAGAAAAAATTTTTAAAAAATCATAAGACATTCACACTCAGATGTATTTGGACAAATGTCTCCTCTTCCTGAAAAACATATTTGAAGTCTGAAATTTCAACAAGGAAAGGAGTCCAACCATTTCAAAGTACGTTTTAAAAAACCTTTCCAGCCGGGCTTGGCGGCTCAGCCTGTAATCCCGCGCCTTTGGGAGGCTGAGGTGAGTGGATTGCTTGAGCCCACGGGTTTGAGACCCGCCTGGGCGGCGAGACCTCATCTCTACAATAAACCAAAAGATCAGCCGGGCATGGTAGCGCATGCCTGTAATTCCGGCTACTTGGAAGGCTGAGGCGGAAGGATCGCCGGAGCCCAGCAGGCCAGGCTGCGGTGGCCAGGAGCGGCCACTGCACTCCAGTCTGGGCGACAGAGTGAGACTCCAACTCAAAAAAAACCAAAAAAAAACCTTTCCCCTTCCCATCCCTCGATGCTTCCTAGCATGTGGACAAAAACTCCAGCCATCCAGCCTCAACCTGAGAGGCTCATTTTGTCTACACCTGGGTCATCATCAATATGATAGATCCTGTCCATATGTGTTTCTTTGAGCACCCAGGATACAATTCATCCAAACAGAGAACTGCTGTGCACACCAGATTTCTAAGACTTGTACAACAAAGAAAACAGAAAATAACATCTCATTAGATTTTAATACTGGTTGTGTGTTGAAATAGTATTTTAAAATATGGGATTAACAACATATATTGTCAACATTATTTTTTTCTGTTTCTTTTTAAAAATGTGGCGTAGGCTAGGTGCAGTGGTTCACACCTGCAATTCCAGCACTTTGGAAGGCTGAGGTTGGCGGAATGCTTGAGCCCAGGAATAGGAGACCAGCCTGAGTAACATAGTGAAACCTTGCTTCTACCAAAAAATTAAAAATAAAAAAAAGTTATCCGGGAGTGGTGGTGTGTACCTGTAGTCCCAGCTACTCAGGAGGCTGGGGTGGAAGGTCACCTGAGCCCAGGAGGTGAGTTTGCCAAGTTGTGATCGCCCGTGATCATACCACTGCACTCCAACCTTGGCTCCTTAAAAGGAAACATCTTGCACATTGTCACCTACTCTTCTTCTGCTCCTCCAGTGTGTCTTCTCATTCCCCACGCCTTCCCCCTTTCCCCCTCTTTGCCCTAAACTCATCAAAGGCATATTTAAAATGTCTACATCCCACACAGGGTGGGGTGAGGGCTCCTCAGAACCCGGAATCGTCCCATCTTTTGCGTTTCCTTAGGGCGCAGGTCCAGAAGTAACCACGAGCTCCTTACTGCGGAGTTGCTGCCTGCATGGACGGCACCTCTGGGCTCGCCCGACTCCTGCCCACAACACTGGTACCCTTAGAGCCAGCCTCGATGGTTGCCTGGGCATGGAACGGCGTGAGGGGTCCTGTGGGTTAGGGTGCCAGGTCAACTTTCCCAGAAGCCCGGGACGGCGAAACATGGACCAGAGGAAAAGGTGAAGGGGACATCCTACTGGAGGATTTGGGGGCACTGGGATACCAAGGAGTCCAGCATATACCTGGTGCTTAATAGCAAGTATTTGACAGGGGATGTATCAACATGCGCAGGGAGTCAGCTGAAGCAGCCATAAACCAACCCTAGTGACGCTTGGGTTGCAGAAATCAACTGTCCCCAGCCTCTGCTCGAGGCCTTCAGCTGAATCTTCTATGATTCTACCACCTGCTCATCCTGGCAAATGGCTTCTGGGATCAACTGTGTTGTAACAGGGCTCTCAAACCAACGGGACAAAATTGGGGTTTTCTGTAACTCCAGCAGACAGGAAAGATCTCAGGGGCCCAGAAGTCACACCACAAGGTCAAGGGGCAAGTGGTGGTGACCAACACACCTGTCAGCCTCTGCATAATACCAGGGAACTGGCCATGGGCTGGGGATACCGAGGTACTTGGAACTAAGTCCAGGCCCACAGTCCTCTTGGGCAAGAGATTGACTTGTTCTCCAGAGGATGACTGGCTGTCAGCCTATGGATTCTTGTGTGTGTGTTTACATGATTTCCAAAATGTGAGCAGCAGCTCCGCCTTGAGATCCCGGTTGTACTTGACCTGCAGAAGTTTGGAGGACACCCCTCATGTGAGTAAGCTGGGCTTGGACCAACCAGGACAGAGGCCAGATTTGCATTCGATTTTCCGCTGACCTCAGCGGCCTGTCTCCGTTTGGAATTCACTTACTTGTAAACCCCAGCTTGTGAAGGCTGGGTTTTTCTGTGTGCAAGCTGGTGTTTGGTTTTTAAATAAGCTTCTCTGTTCTTGTACCAATACCAGGTTGTTTGAGTTATTGTAGCCTTATAGTAAAGTTTAAAGTCTGGACGTGTGATACTTCCCACTTTGTTTCTTCGCTAAAAATTATTTTGGCTGTTCATGGTTATTTGTTTCCATATGAATTTCTGTATTGTTTCTAGGTCTGAGAAGAATGATGGTGGTAATTCAATGGGTATAGCGTTGAATCTGTAGATTGCCTTTGGTAGGATGAATATCTTAACAATGTTGATTCTTCCAATTCATGAGCATGGAATACTTTTCCATTTGTGTCATCTTTGACATCTTTGAGCAGTGTTTTGTAGTTTTCGTTGTAAAGATTTTTCACTCCTCTGGTTAGGAAGATGCTGAGATGTTTCTTTTTGTGTGTGTGGCTATTGTGAATGGGGTTGTACTTTTTATTTAGTTTTCTGCCTGTTTGTTGCTGATGTATAAGAATGCAACTGTCAGCCGGGCTCGGTAGCTCAGCCTGTAATCCCGCGCCTTTGGGAGGCTGAGGTGAGTGGATTGCCTAAGCCAGCGGGTTCGAGACTCGCCTGGGCAGTGAGACCTCATCTCTACAATAAATCAAAAAATCAGCTGGGCGTGGTAGCGCGTGCCTGTAATTCTGGCTACTTGGAAGGCTGAGGCGGAAGGATCGCCGGAGCCCAGCAGGTCGAGGCTGCGGTGGCCGGGAGCGGCCACTGCACTCCAGTCTGGGCGAACGAGTGAGACTCCAACTCAAAAAAAAAAAAAAAGAATGCAACTGTCTTTTGCATGTTTATTTTATACCCTGAGACTTTGCCAAAAACAACCTGGAACTGGTACAGGAACAGGTATATAGACCAATGGAACAGGACAGAGATCCTGGAAGCAGAACCTAAATTTCTCAACCAACTCATCTTCGACAAATCCTCCAACAACAACCACTGTGGAGAGGAGGACCTATTTAGTAAATGGTGCTGATAAAACTGGCTGATCACATACAGAAGAATGAAACAGAACGCTTACCTGTCACCATATACAAAAGTCAACTCCAAATGGATCAAAGACCTAAATGTAAAACCCCAAGCTTTAAAAATCTTAGAAAATGCAGGAGCCACCCTTACAGAAATCAGAATAGGCAACCAATTCTTAATCAAAACCCCCAAAGCACATGCCGTTAGAGATAAGATAGACAAGTGGGACCTCATCAAATTGAAAAGCTTCTGCAAAGCAAAAGAAACGATAATGAGAGTGGAGAGACAGCCCACAGAACGGAAAAAAAATATTTGCCATCTGTATATCTGACAAAGGCCTAACATCCACGATCTACAAGGAACTCAAATGTACCCGAAGTGGGGCGGAAAACCCAGCCCCATAAAACAGTGGACAAAAGTCATGAATAGACACTTCTCAAAAGAACATACAAGCAGCCAACAGACACATGAAAAAATGTCCAGCCTCACTAATCATCAGAGAAATGCAAATCAAAACCACATTGAATAAATAAATAATAACCTGGCAGGGGAGATACCATGATCACAAAGGTGGTTTTCCCAGGGTGAGGCTTATCTATTGCATTCCAGATGTGCTGACCTCTGCGATTTCCCCAAATGTGGGAAACTCAACTGCATAATTTGTTGTAGCTAATAAATAAATAAATAAATAAATAAATAAATAAATAAATAAATCACATTGAGATAGCACCTAACTCCAGTAAGAATGGCCAAGGAGAAAAGGGAACTCTTCTACACTTTTAATGGGAATGCAAAGTAGTTCAACCTCTATGGAAAATGGTGTGGCGATTTCTAAAAGAATTAGAAATTGACCTTCCATGCGACCCAGCAATCCGCCTTCTGGAAATATACCTGGAGGAACTTAGATCACTCTTCAAAAAAGATACCTGCACACGAATGTTTATTTCAGCACTATTTACAGTCTCAAAAACATGGAACCAACTGTGCTGCCCATTGAAATTGGATTGGATTTTTAAAATGTGATACATACACACAATGGAATATTACTCAGCCATAAAGAAGAACAAAATTATGGACTTCGCAGCAACTTGAATGGATTTAGAGTCTATACTACTCAGTGATTTAGCACAGAAATGAACTGAGTACCACAAGTTCTCACTCATAAGCAGACCCCAAACATTTACCATAATACTATAAGAAAGGGATTGGCAGTAGCCAGAAATTGCTGGGCTGGTGGCACATAACATCAATAAGGATAATTATTATCAAACCAGGCAAAGGAGGAACAAAGGGAGGACCAAACTTTACCTGTATGATGACCACTTGTATACCTAATCCCGAATCGTACCCCACATCTTTAAAATAAAATAAGGCTGAATGCGGTAGCTCATGCCTATAATCCCAGCACTTTGGGAGACCGAGGTGAGAGGATTGCCTAAGCCCACAGGTTTGAGACCAGCCTGGACAACTTGGTGAGACCCCCCCCATCTCTACAATAAAAATTTAAAAATTAGCCGGATGTGGTGGCACGTTCCTGTAGTTCCAGCTAGTTGGAAGGCTGAGGCGGAAGGATTGCCTGAGCCCAGCAGGTAGAGGCTATGGTGGTTGGGAGCATGCCACTGCCCTCCAGCCTGGGCAACAGGGTGAGATTCCAACTCAAAAATAATAATAATATTAAAATAAAATAATTTTTTAAAAAAGTAGCTTATCTGAATATCTCCTTCACAGTGATAGAGAAGGCTTATGGCTGAATTTTTTTTTTTAAATCACAAAAGCTGCTGTTCATGAAAATGTTATTGAAAGATACATTGTTTTCATCTCAGTATTAGAAAAAAGAAAATATAAGTTTGTTCAGTGTGTGGTTTGTTAATTTTATTTTTAATTTTTATTTATTTATTTATTTATTTATTTATTATTTATTATATATAGAAATGAGGTCTCTTATTTTCTCCCAGGCTGAAGGGCAGTGGTACAGATCCTGGCTCACTGCTGCCTCAACCTTCTGGGCTTAAGTGATCCTCCCGCCTCAGCCTCCCACTAGCTGGGACTATAGACCTAGACCACCATGCCTGGCTAATTTTATTTAATTTTACTTAATTTAATTTATTTATTTTGAGCCGGAGTCTTACTCTGTCTCCCAAGCTGGAGTGCCTTGACCTGCCAGCCTCAGCCTTCCAAGTAGCTGGAGCCACAGGCACGTGCCACCATGTCTGGCTAATTTATTTTATTGCAGAGGCGAGGTTTCACCAAGTTGCCCAGGTTAGTCTCGAACTCTTGGACTCAGGTAATCCTCTTGCTTCGGCCTCCCAAAGTGCTTGGATTATAGGTGTGAGCCACTGTGCCTGGCCTAATTTTATTTTTCAAAAAATAAGTTGGCTATGGAGGGATCCGACACCGTATCTGGACAAACTAACATTACCTGCTTTCTGATAGGGTTCTATAAATACACAGCATCGTCTGTGTGGCATTGTTGCCCAAAATGTTTAACCTGCATTTAATCATTAGAGAATAATGAGACAAATTTAGGATGTGGGAGAGTCTGCAAGATAATTGGTGTGGACTTTAAAAAGTTTAAGTAATGTACAACAGACAGGCAAAGCAAAACAAAAAGGCTAATTTGGATTTGCCCAAGTTAAAAGACACTGGGCTGAGCACAGTGTCTCACACCTGTAATCCCAGCACTTTGGGAGGCCAAGGTGAGAGGACTGCCTGAGGCCAGGAGTTTGAGATCAGCCTAGGCAACATAGTGAGACCTCATCTCTACAACAACACAACAACAAAAAATTAACCAGAAGTGATGGCCCATGCCTATAGTCCCACTAGCTATTCAGGAGGCTGAGGCAGAAAGATTGCCTGAGCCCAGGAGGTTGAGTCTGCTGTGAGCTGTGATCATGCCACTGCACTCCAGCCTGGGTAACAGAGGGAGATCTCAACTCAAAAAAAAAAAAAAAAAA
The DNA here is from genome assembly GCF_000164805.1 of Carlito syrichta. NCBI lineage: Eukaryota > Metazoa > Chordata > Mammalia > Primates > Tarsiidae > Carlito > Carlito syrichta. The sequence goes on along the minus strand of NW_007232986.1, from coordinate 147,880 downwards.
AGACAGGGAAAGAGACCCGAACAACAAAGATAATACATGAATCTCATCCGTATGATAAGTTTTTTTTTAAAAAGAAGACATTTTGAAGACTCTATTCACATTAGATATTAGATATTCTCTCTTATGAATGTGGGCTTTATATTAGATGTGATTGAATTACTGTGAATTTTTGGGGAGTATGATAATGGTGTTGTGGGCTGATGGGAGAATATCCTTTGTGGTTGATGCCTGCTGAAATACTCAGGTGTGAAGTGTTGTGATGTCTGAAACTTACTTTCAAATGTTCAGCCCAAAGTGTGTGTGTGTGTGTGTGTGTGTGTGTATGTGTGTGTGTGTGTGTGTGTGTGTAATAAGGAAGGGAATCTAACAGGGTGCAGTTTTCTTACAGGATAGAGTATATTCTCAGGAACTCACCTGGGCTGAGTTTTCACCTTTGCTCCTGCCAGAAGAGACAACAATGCTTGCTGCGTTTATTCATACCTGGGAGTGAATTTAATGCTGTAACTCTAAAGAACCAGACAGGCAACTTTAGGTGCCAGCAGTGGGTTCACCTTCATAAACAAATATGCTGCTGCGTCTTGTTTTTCTCTCTCAGTCTGAAATAAGAATTGATCATGTTTTTTAGAGGACCCGAAGAAGACGGGTTAAAGCTGGTCGAAGCAAAGACCAGCGAAGTGGATGCTTTGACAAGGGGCTCTGGTTACTGAAAAAAAGAGAATGTTCTCTTGCTCTTTTGAGAACAGGATTGAAGAGGGAGGGAACTAATTGCCTTTGGAATGACTCTTGCTTTCTATGATGTATTGGTATGTTTCTCCCTCTCCCACTCTTTCTGCACAGGCCACTGTGGGACTTGGGAGGTCAACATGGAGGAGAAAGGGCTGATTTCACTCCCTTGGGCCTGGGACTGAGACCCAGTCAGATACTGACCTTGAGTGCTAAGGGTGATGTTGTTGCATTGCTAGTAAATTATGGTCAGGGATAGAACAGTGCCACTACCAGATCTGAGATCTGAGAGAAACCTGCTGGATATTAGAAAGCAATCTTGCAAGTGTTAAGATACACAAACACGGCCGGGCTCGGTGGCTCAGCCTGTCATCCCAGCACTTTGGGAGGCCGCGGCGAGTGGATTGCCTGAGTCCATGGGGTTCAAGACCCACCCAGGCAACTTGGTCTCTACAATAAATAAAAAAATTAGCTGGGTGTAGTAGCACGCGCCTGTAGTTCTGGCTCCTTGGAAGACTGAGGTGGAAGGATCACCGAAGCCCAGCGAGTGGAGGTTGCAGTGGCCGGGAGTATGCCACTGCACTTCAGTCTGGGTGACAGAGTGAGACTCCAACTCAAAAAAAAAAAAAAGATACACAAACACACTTTCAGTTTATACCAGTAGATCCCATACACTAGGGTAGCACAACTTCCCAAGTAGCCACATATGCATTGGCCTAGGAGGGACATGAACATGATTTTGTTGAAACAACGTAGTTGAGTCAGTAATCAATAACTTATAAAAATAAAAATAATTATTTGATTGAGCAGTAATGTCTAATCACTGTTTTTTTGTTTTTTGTTTTTTTGCAAGCTATATGAGCCAAGGGGGTATTTTTTTAAAAAAACTGTTTTTCCAGAATTTCTCCAGTTGTTTCACTCCTCTTTTTTTTTTTTTTGCTCTCCCTTATTTGCAATTTATTTTATTCAATTATTCTGGCTCTCATGGTTTGTTGGTTTCATCCAATTATTCTGGTGTTGGTTTGTTAGGGCCAAATTGAGAATAAATGAAATGTTTAATGATAGGATTTTAGTTGGCCTTAGCTCAAAAATCTCACAATAAGGGACTGGTTAAGTAAATTATAAAAGATGTTTTACTTTATGCACAAAACTTGAAAAATGTGAATGAGTAATTTGTAATATGTAACTTTACTTAATTCCAAAATTTCATGAACACATTGGCATATATGCAAAAACAGATTTTAAAAAATTAGAAAAAAATTTAACCCTGAAAATTTCCAGATACTATTTTTCCATTTTATCATATATGGCTTAAGATTAGTTTATTTTATAAAAGCAACTGCATATTTATTATATTAAAAGAGGTACAATCAGCAGAGTGTGGTGGTGTGCTCCTGCAGACCCAGCTACTCTGGAGGCTGAGGCAGGAGGATCACTGGAGCCCAGGAGTTTGAGGCTGCAGAGAGCTAACATCACACCACTAGGCAACAAAGAAAGATTGTGTCTAAAAAAAAAAAAAAAAAAGATACAGTCAAGCAAAAAGAAGATAATAATGACATCACTAGTCCTGGCTACTCAGAGACAAGCACTATAATCATTCTTATATGTTTCCAACCAGATGATTTTCCATGCATTTGATTGGCTTTCAACTATAAAACTCCATCAAAATGGCTTTTGTCAAGGTCACTAATTACTTCTATGTGGCTAAATTTTCAGTCCTCATTCCACTTGATGTATCTGTCAGACACGAATGATGCTCTCTCCTCCAAGAAGCACTTTCTTCATCTCTTCACTGAGTTTCCAGAACAGCATGATAGCCTGGCTCTCCTCCTGTTTCCCAGGCTGGTCCTTCTTCTCTGCTGCAGTTCCTTCAGTAACTCCCTCGCTTCTGAATGTTGAAACATTCCAGAGCTCAGTCCTGGAAATTCTCAGTCTTCACTCACTCCATCAATGCCCTCATGTCATATTTATCTTCAAGTGCCATTTATTCTATTATGCATTCCTGCATTGATCCAACAAATATCTATTGAGTATCTGTTAAGTGCCAGGCATTGTTCTAGTCCCTGCTGATTTAAAAAAAGAAAAAGAGGGGAAAGTCTCTAGTCTTCATGGAGATTGTGGCAGGAACGTATTTGCATGGGGAGGGAGAGACCTAGCAAATAAATGAGAAGTAATTAAAATATTGTGTGCTAGAGTCATGCCCTGGGCTAAATAGTGTTCCCCCAAAATTCATGCCCACGCACAATCACAGAATGTGATCTTACTTGGAAATAAGATCTTTGCAGATGCAATTAGTTAAGATGAGGTTACTAGTAAAAGCCCTAAATTCAATGATTGGTAGCCTTACAAGAAGTTCATGTGAAGACACAGAGAGACACAGAAGAAAGAAAGCCGGGCTTGGTGGCTCAGCCTGTAATCCCGTGCCTTTGGGAGGCTGAGGTGAGTGGATTGCCTGAGCCCGCGGGTTCGAGACCCGCCTGGGCAGCGAGACCTCATCTCTACAATAAATCAAAAAATCAGCCGGGCGTGGTAGCGCATGCCTGTAATTCTGGCTACTTGGAAGGCTGAGGCGGAAGGATCGCCGGAGCCCAGCAGGTCGAGGCTGCGGCGGCCGGGAGCGGCCACTGCACTCCAGTCTGGGCGACAGAGTGAGATTCCAACTCAAAAAAAAAAAGAAAGAAAGCCATGTGAGGAAGGAGACAGAGGTTGAAATGATGCATCTGCAAACCAAGTAACCCCCAGGATTGCCAGAAGCCACCAAAATCTAGGAGAGAGACATGGGGCAATGTCTCTCTCTCAGAGTGTTTAGAAGCCATCAACTCTGCCTACAATTTGATTTTGGACTTCTGATCTCCAGAACTGTGAGAAAATAAATTTCTGTTGTTATAAGTCAGGGGCCCTAACCCCCAGGCCATTGACTGGTACTACAGTTAGGAACCAGGCCATACAGCAGGAGGTGAGTGGCAGGCAAGTGAGCAAAACTTCATCTGTATTTATAGCCTCTCCCCATTGCTTGCATTACTGCCTGAGCTCCACCTCAGAAGCGACATTAGATTCTCATAGGAGTGTGAACCCTATTGCGATCGGTGCATGCGAGGAATCTAGGCTGCGTGCTCCTCATGAGAATCTTATGCCTGATGATCTGAGATGGAGCTGAGGCAGTGATTCTGGTGCTGGGGAGTGGCTGAAAATACAGATTAACATGAGCAGTGAGGTTTGACAGCACAGAGACCATAATAAATCAATTGCTTGCAGACTCCTATCAAAACCCTATCAGGGAGTGGCATGTAAGTTGATGTCTTTCCATTGTACAGCTGCATCTGGTGGCAGGCTTTAAGTCAGAATCTGACACTTATTTTGACCACTTCCATCTGTACCTTTTAAAAAAATATGGTGAGTTAATAATATATATTATTATTATTATATTAATATAATATAATGATATATTATATTAATATATTATTATATATTGTTACTAATAATATATAATATATAATTATTTCATTATATATTACAATGTGATAATAATAGAAATGTTATGTGCCTGAATCATTCTGAAGCTACCCATCCCCTACCCCGGTCCATGGAGAAATTATCTTCTATGAAACTGGTATCTGATGCCAGTTGTAATTTATCCAGTTTGTGGTCATCTGTTGCAGCACCTTCAGACAACTCATACAGGCAGGGTGTGGTGGCTCACACTTATAATCTCAGCACTTTGGGAGGCTGAGGCAAGAGGATTGCTTGAGTCCAGGAGTTTGCGATCATCCTGGACAACCTAGCTAGACTTTAACCTCTACCAATAAACAAACAAACAAACAAAGCTGGGCATGGTGGTGTGTGCCTGTTGTTCCAGCTACTAGAAAGGATGAGGTAGAAGAATTTCCTAAGTCCAGAAGGTCAAGGATGCGGTGAGCTGTAATTGTGCTACTGCATACCAGCCTGGGTGACAGAGTGCAGCCCCCAACGCAAAAAAAAAAAAAAAAAGAAAAGAAAACCCATCCAGGCCATCTAGGTGAGAAGTGCTATGGAGGAAGTAGGAACAGAGGATGGAGTGTGTCCAGCAGAGGAGGAAGTTTGAAACCATAGCTAGGGTGGCCAAGGCAGGTCTCACTGCAAAGTTTATGTTTGAATAGACACCTACAGGAAGTAAGAGAGAGATTCATGGGGTCATCTGGAGGACAGCATTCAAGGCACTTGTCTACAGTAGTGGACACTCAAAGCGTGGGCCTAGGCCAGCAGAAGCAGTATTGCCTGGGAATTTGTTAGAAACACAGATTTCTTTGCCTCACCTCAGACCAGTGGAATCAGATGCTCTGGGGGTGAGGCACTATGGTTTTTGTTTGTTTTGTTTTGTTTTAGAAATAGGGTCTTGCTTGTCACTCAGGATGGAATGCAGTGGCGTGATCAGATCTCACTATTTCCTCTAACTCCTGGGCTCAAGCGATCCTCCCACCTCAGCCTCCTGAGTAGCCAGGGCTATAGGTGTTGGCCACCACAACTGGCTCGTTCTTTTTTTTTTGTATTGATGGGGTCTCACTGAGGTGCCCAGGCTGGAAGGTTCTGTGTTTTAACAGTCCTAAAGATTCTGATGCACCTCCAAGTTTGTGACCTGCCGTCTTCATAACCTGGGCCCCAATGATCTCTGTCCCCGTCTCTACCACTTTTTCTCTTGTGCATTCTGCTGTAGCTTCAGGCTCTCCCCCTGGATTTTGTCCTTGCTGTGACCTTACTCTGCACAGCGCCCCCCTCACTGTCCCACACCTTGCTCTCTTACCTCCAGGAGATCTTTGTTCAAGTGCCACATTCTCGTAGAGGCTATTCCTTGGCCACCCTTGTCAAACCACCACCCACACTCTGACTGCCCTTTCCCTTTTTGCTGCTTTATTTTTTCGTAGTAGCTTTTTGCACTATTTGTCAAATCCAGGCTTGTCAGAAATCTGGGTTCTGAGTCCCGGTGAATAATGACAGGTAGGGAACCCAAAAAGCAAGTGTGACACGTGTGATTAATCAATCATGGGGGAAGGGCAGATTGGGGTCCAGAGAAGGAAATGAAAAGAAAAAAATCACCCTATCCTTGGATTTCCAAACTTATTTAAATATTGCTAATCATAATGAATAAAGCAGATAAGAGCCAAGATCCTCTGGTCAGCAAACCCTGCAGGGCCTCGGGAGACCCTACCCAGCCTACTGTGGGAGCTGTTGCCTTTCTTATATCCTTTGCTAATGGTGTAAAAATTAAGACTTACAGTTGAATTTAATTTTGCTTAAAATAAATAAAAGGAGGCTGGGCTTGGTGGCTCAGCCTGTATCCCAGTACTTTGGGAGGCTGAGGCAAGAGGATTGCCTGATCCATGGGGTTCAAGACCAGCCTGGGCAACCTGGTGAGATCTTATCTCTACAGTAAGTCACAAAAACTAGTTGAGTGTGGTGGCGTGTGTCTGTACTTCCAACAACATGGAAGGTTGAGGCGGAAGTAGTCTGGACAAGAGTGAGACTCCAAATAAAAGAAATAAAGAAATAAAAGGAAGTATCTATGTCAGATCAGATCATCTCTCAAGTATTATTTAACAAACACATTATATCATTTCATAGACTCAAACCTTCTCCTCCATAACTAGTAGATCCCTCCCTCTGATTGCCTCACATCAACTAAGCTCCTCTTTAAGTATTTGCCAGCCTCTCCTCTTCCCTGAGTGTCTCTCTCTGTGGCAGCATCCATTTCCCCAAATTAAAAATGCTGACTTTTGTCCTGCCCTTTGTCCTCTGAATCCCAGTTTCCCCTAGTTCCTCTCCCCTGGATTCAAATCCTCATTCATTACACATGAGCCCTCCAAGGGGTGAGGCCATGCTTTATGATTCCAGATGTATTGGTGCCAAAGTAAGTGACTCGTACATTACATTGGCTTAAAAACAAAACAATTGGGGAAGGGGAGAGAAAACGGAGCAATTATAAGAAACCAGGAGAGCGAAAGAGAGCTAGGGCAGTTTGCTATGTGGAGATATGTATACGCTTGCATAACTTTTCCTTATCTGTTCCAATTAGGTGGCAGGTAAGAAAGTGAGAATTCCTTTAAGGCCCTTCCTGGCTTGGCTCTGCTCTTCCTGGGAGACTTGTGCGGGGAACAGGAGTGCAAGTAGAGGCTCTGAGGAAAGAAGAGAACTCTCCCTAGATTGGGAAGGGCCAAAGTTGTCGGGCTGCCCAAGTTGGGGAATATTAGGCCTCTTGTCATTGCAATTACGGAACCCAACTTCAATGAGCTGGAGGTTAAAGGGAATTTAGAAACTAAAGCAACCGTGGGTCTAACTCAGGCACCGCTGAGTTCTATTGCTCAGAAGGACTTGGTCTCTTTTTGTCTCTTCTGTGACTGTACTACCCACTGAGCTGGCTTCAGTCTTAGTCAGATTCTCTCCATACAAGATAATCCTGCTAAGTATGTAGTCTGCAGCCCACTAAATTGAAGCCCAAAGGGGAGACCTTTCCAGAGAGGAATCCAGGGATGAACTTTCATTGCTTTGAATCAGTCTAACTAGGGTCAGAAGCTCAATCAATCACTTTATTCAGGATGAGGGGCTGGAATAACACCCCTCAGTTTAGGAGGTGATATAAACCCCGAATATTCTGAGGTTGGGAGAGATGGTTCCCCAAAGAGAAATTGAAGTTCTTCTAACTGAAGGTAGGGACAATATATTGGGCAGGCAAAAATATCTGATGTCCATTGGTGTACTCCATGGAAACTGATAACACCCAAGGAGTTAATGATGTCTCGGAGGGACATGGTTTCCGGGGGAGCCTAGGGAAGCCCACTTTTTAGCCACTGGAGACTCCTAAACTTTGCAGAGACTTCTATATTCCATTTGACATAGGACTTAGAACAACTGGAGACCTGTAGACAAAGGAACCTTGACTTTTATCTCCCTCCAACTCATCTTCTAGGAAATATTAGGCTTAGGCTTACTCTTTAAGGACATCACTGTTCCCTCAATGAACTAGAGAACACAGGCCCCTCCAACCTGCCCCTGTCCCCCAATTTTTCAATCTCCCAAAAAAAGATTCTCTTAAAACCACAGGGAAGGGAAAATCCAAGGAAAGCCTTTGATTTATTTTTCTACCAGCATGGAGGTATAAGGGTTTAAAGGCAGGTTGAATTTTAATTTGAAAAAATGAAACAAATTTTCATTTTATTTGTGGAGAAAGATTTATACCTGCCATGTTGCTTACTTACGGTACCTGAAAATATTGTCCCTCAAAGTACTATGATTTAATAGGCCTATGTCTCATTTTCTCAAAATAAAGAGTTCTCTATCAGTCCCTTTAAAGATAAGACTGAAATTGAGGAAAACTTGGAAGGCCCCCCTTTCCAGGTGAGTGTGTTGCTTAAAAATGAAAGGTTAACCAATCAAAGTGGCTCATGCCTGTAACCCCAGCGACTTGGGAGGCTGAAGTAGGAGGATCACTTGAGCCCAGAAGTTTGAGGCTGCAGTAAGCCATGACCACACCATTGCACTCCAGCCTGGGTGACAAAGACAGACCTCCACTCTAAAAATAAAAAATAAGTAAAAGGTTAGCTACTCCAGAAATAGAGTAACCCATTCATGTTTTGCCAAGGTGCCAAATCTGTCTAATAGGGAAAGGAAAGTCTTTTTTAACAAATGTTGCTGAGCAGCTGTATACTCATACAGAAAAAAAGAAAAAAGAAAATGAAACTCAACTTCCAACTCACTCTATGAATAAACTTAATTTGAGCTGGATTACACACCTAAACATCAACTCCAGAACCATATCTTTCTGGATGAAAGTATGGAACTCTGTGTTCATCATCTTGTGGGGGCAAAAACTTCTCTGACAGAACCCTCAAAACATTAACCATCAAATCAAAAACTGATAACTGGGACTTTATCAAAATGAAAAATTTCTGCTCATCAAAAGACAATGCTAAGAACATTGACAGATAAGCCTGAATAGACCGGGGAGATATTCACAGCATGTATATTTGACAAAGAACCTGTCATTTATCAACACACACACACACATACACACACACACACACACACACACACACACACACACACACACACACACACAGTGCCAAAAAAGTATACACATTTTAAGAAAGGAGAAACTGTATTAAAATCATAATACTCAATATATAACAAAAGATGAATACAAGTCATGTTTGACTTCTGCAATTACAAGAGGCACTCAAAGTGATTACTATCAACATTCAGACACTTCTGATACCAGCGAACCAAAAGTAATACATAGATAAGATCTCTTAAAATGTTTATACATTTTTTTGGTCACCGCCGGTATATATGACTTTTACAAATCAACAATAAAGTGATGAATAACCTCATCTTAAAATGAGCAAAAAACTTGAACAGATGCTCACTAAAGAAGATATACTAATGACAGTAAGATGTGAAAAGGTGCTTGGCGTCACTTGTCATCATGCAATCAAAACCACAGTGAGACACCCTCTCCTACCTGCAAGACTGGTTTAACACAACAAAACAAAATCCAAAGAACTGACACCACCGTATTTCGGGAAGAGTCTAGAGCACTAGGGCTCTCACTTATGACTGGTGGAGTTGTAAAATGGTGCACTTGTTTTGGGGAACTACTGTAGTTGACAGTTTCATATAAAGTTAAACATACATAAAACCTTATGAGGCAGATATTCTGTTCCTATGTTTTTACCCAAGAAAAATGAAAACATATGTACACATAAGATTTGTACATGATTGAAACAGCAGCTCAATGGACAAAAACTGGAAATGACCCTGCTTATCAACAGGAGATTAGGTAAATTGTGGTACATTCATGCGGTTAAATTCTACTCAGTGATACGAAATAACCAACTACTGATTCATGCAACAATGTGGATAAAACTTATGTTGAGCTCAAAATGTCAGAACCTAAAGAATGCAAATTGTCGGATCCTTTTATGTGAATTGCAAAAACAGGCAAAACTTCACTATGGTGATGTAAATCAGAGTGATTGCCTGGGGTGGGGGGGGCATGAGGGTTGAACTGCTTGGGAGGGACGCGAAGACACTTCCCAGTTGTTAGAAATGTTCTATGTTTTGATTGAAGTGGTGGTTACTTGGGTATATAATTGTCAAAACTCATTAGACTGAACACTTAAGATCTGTGCATTTTACTGTTTTTATTGTACCTGAATAAAAATAAAATGCTGGCAAATGAGAATATTCAGCCTTGAGAACTATTAATATGGATTTGACTTCTCTTGATGGTGTCCTGGGAGGCAGAGATGAATGCGTAATTCATGAAGGCAAAATTCAGGAAGCATAAGAAGTTGCATTTCCTTCTGTTTGAAAGCTTTCCACACACGGCTTGCCGTGTGTGGACTTGCTGGTGGAACACAGAGGTCATAGATGTTGATCTTTCAGTCCTCATTGCATTTGAAATGGGAAGAAGAATGGAATCAGGTATTTAGACATATGTGTATATTTTCATATATTCAACCAATGGAACATATGCCATTCGGTGGCATATGTTCCTCTGTGCTATGTCTGTCTTCCCGTGGAGCTGTGCATGGTAGATGCGGGTCTTCTCCACACCTGTCTCTGTCTTTCACATCTGTCAGGATTGCAGAAGGGAAGAGAAGGCAGCACACCAGTTTCCCTTGTCGTCTGACTTAGGATCATGCCACGTGTTTGGTACATTCTGTGTTCCTCCAGATGAAAGAAAATAGCCTTTTTGTCAAGGACTGTTTGGAGTGTAGCTTTGTGCTAATCCCTACAGGACCTAGTGGAGGTATCCAAAGCACCATTTGTAGCTTCTTTATCCTTCCCCCTCTCTTCAGACAACTCGTGCTAGTCTGTGCAAGGTTGAGCCCCAGTTGGTGTGGTGTGAACATCAATAAGCAAAGTCCCTCCTGGGCTTTTCTCAGAGAGCTTGCCATCTATTTGAAGGCACAACGAGCCAAGTAACAACACAACCCTTTGAGAGTATAGCATACATGGAGTGGACATCACTGGATGGCTGATGCTCTGGCCTGGGTCTTCAAGAAGGAAAGGACAATGAGTAATGCATAATGCGTATCACACAGAAAAAAATCAGTCTGGCTGGAAAGAAGAACTTCTGTGTAGGACCAGAGACTAAGAAAGAGAGAAGGTGGAAGGGAGGGAGGGAGGGAAGGAGAGAGGAAGAGAGGTGCTAGAAAAATTAGTTATACACTGGAATAAGACTGAGGAGGATGGCTATACTACTATGAGTCTTCACCTAGGACCTTGACAAAAGTTTCTAACTTAGCCAGAACACCAGTGCCTCTGAAAGTCAGTATGAGTGTTCACACAAACTGCTTTTAAAAAGTTGTTATAGATGTAGTTTCCTTGTTCAGATAATTTCACTCATTTGAACTGCTGGATAGCAGACATTTCTTATTTAAAAATGATAGCTTATTGTTGCTTTTACTCGATTAAATTGTTTTTCATCTTTTAGAGTAAGAGTAGCTTTTATTGCAGTATCTTATGGTTTTAAGGTGTTTTCATGAATGTGAGTTCTTAGGAGCCTTACAACATCTCTCCTTTAAAGAGGGCATTCTGAGTTTCGAGAGAGAAAGTGAACTGCCTAGTGAGGTCACACCATTAGAGAAGGGCAGAGCTGAGATGTGGGTGCAGGTCTCCTGTTTTCCAAACTGTCTGAGATTAGGACCTCAGTCTTCCTGGACCTTGGACCTTGCTTGTGGTTTTCTGTTTTCATTTGATATGGTCTTGTTGATGATTTCTCCATACTGAATTGTGTTTGGCAGCCAACAGCCAGGGTGCTAGTGCCCTGTTGTAAACCCGTAGCAGTTCTATTTTGATAAGACTAGCCATGATTTATTGCTGCTTTAACCTCCCTGTTGCTTTGGCAACCAATATCCTGAATGAAGACTTGGGCTATTTTAGTTAAGTTTAACAATTTATTACCTTACAACCACTCAGCCCATCATTTTGTTCATGTTCCGCTCCTATGAGTCACGCTGACCCCTAAGAGTTGCCACAAATTCTAAATTAACTGAGACCTGTGGCTTGGTGCGTGCAACGAACAGGGACAAATGCCTCGTGACTCACACAGACAGCATCTGCTCATCTCCTTGCTAAGTTCACCAGATAGAACAGGCCAAGAGACTCCCATGTTGATTTTTCAACAACTTTCCATTTACCACCAGATCATTATCTGCTGCAGAATAAGCAAGCTTATTTCACTATAACTAGGCTGGTGCAGGGTTAATTCTGAAACACAGAAAGATTGTCAGGTGTCTTAGCCTGTTTGGGCTGCTATAACAAAATGCTGTAGACTGGGTGGCTTATTGACAATATAAATTTATTCCCCGCAGTTCTGGAGACGGGGAAGTCCAAGATCAAGGCAAGAGCCGGTGTCTGATAAGGGCCTTCTTGTTGTGTCTTCATCAGTTGGAAAGGGCAAGGCAGCTCTCTGGAATCCCTTTTATAAGGGCACCATTTCATTCATAAGGACTCTGCCCTCATGATCCAATCACCTTCCAAAGGCCCCCACCTCCTAAAACCATCAACTGGGGGATTAGGATTTAAACTTACAAATTTGGAGGGGAACACACTTAGACCACAGCACAAGGGTTAGTGAGGAAAACAAATACACACATAAACCCACTGTGTAAAACCAGCCTTGGAGTTGTTTTTGGCTGGGACTTTTCTCTGAGTGTTTGCAGGAACATCAAGTTCTCTTGCTCGTCTGTCTTGTTGAATTGTCCCTTCTCTCCCATCACCACTCTATCACTCTGACCCCTCTGACTTTTGGCTGGGCAACTGTGCTAACTTCTGGTCTTCCTGCCTCCACCTCATCCTGGCACATCATTCCCTGAAGCAACATTTCTTTATAATCAGCCCTGCTTTCTGGGAATACTGAGTAGCTCAGAGTCCTATAGCAGAGAGAGGTGGTGAGCAAATAATTGCCATGTATTTATTAAGCCATAAACTCCTAGGACAGATCATGTTGGTCTTGTTCAATGTGCCTGGTATTTATTAAATAAGGACATTAATAAACAAATGAACAATTCCTGAAGTTTATAACTAAACACATATTCAAAGAATTGTGAAAATCTGCAGAAAACAGAGACTGATGGTGTTGGTAGAGGAAAGGGATCAGGTTGACTGGGTGAAGTAGAGGTGATATTAATCCTGCAGGCTACACGTCCTGCCTTCTCCAAACACCTTTTCAGCTGCCCAAACCCTTGAGGTCGCTCCTCTTTTGAATTGAACACTTTAAAAAGTTTTAGCATTTCATATTCCCAACAGCATTGTTTTCTTTTTCATATGAATATGCCATGTGTCCTTAATTAGACTACAGTCTTTTTGAGAGATTACCACATATTTATTTCCTGTATGCATAGACCAAGCACTCACAAATATTGTTACTTTTTAATAGAATATATTCTACTCTGGGACTGTCTTCCTATCATTTTATTTACTCATAAGACAAAAAGAATGCTTCCCTTTAAATAGTTGCTTCAGGACCCATACTTGCTACTTTATAAACCTTTAAATCACTTGCTAGGGAATCTGGGACGGAATCTGAAAGAAACTGTAAAGTGCCAAGTGCAACTATCAGTTGTGGTTCAATCAGAAATACAAATAAAGTTATCTTTGAGTAAATCAAAGGAAAACTTTAATTCAATTTATCCAACACTTTAGTTTTAAAAATACATCGACTCCATTAACAATTTTAGAGAGGCTTAAATCCTAGTGAATATATTATTTGTCAGTTTTAGCAAGTAATATATCACAGAGATCTCATGAGTCTGTAAATACAGCAATTGACTTCACATGGCTGGCACAGAAATCTCTTCTCGTGAGAATTAAACTTCAGAGGACTTTGTTCTAAGTATTTGTGGGTGCTCACATTTTTTTAACTGTCCCAGAATAATATGTTTTGTTTTGATTCTGGAATGTAATTAATAAAAGACTCATATAACTTCAATATGTGATGTTCAAAATCCAATTTAAAGTGATTTTTAAAATCAGCCACAACAAATAACTAAGACAAGGTTGGAATAGGAAACCTTAAACAGTTGTCATGCATCTGCTTTAAAAAATATATTTTCCTTTGTATCTTTCTCCATTCACCTTAGTTTAAGTAAAAGCCTATTATAGCAAAAATGCAACAGTGGCATCCTGTGGCTTGGCCTGTGAATGACAGGTGTGTGTCAAAATTGTGATCTTGGAGTCATGGCTGCCAAGAGATACAAGACCATTGTGAAGATCATGGTGAGGTCAAAAGGAAAAACACTATTCGTTATTTTTCTTTAAGACCTAAAATCATTATAAATGAATGCTTATGGTCTTTTATTTTCACTTCATGAGAATACATTGCACGTATAATTTAAAATTGAATTGAGAATAAAGCTGCAGAAATTTGCTTGTTGTTTTTTCAAAAGCTTATTTTGGGGGGACTCTAATATGGTGGTCCCTCCCTGTCATTTTTATACAGAGAGTATGCCATTATTTCTCTCATGGTGTCATCTCAGCATCCCACAACATATAGACTAAATGGTGTGTTTGTCTTTCTCAAATTTTATAAAAGACAAAGAGAAAAGAGGGGGACATTTGAAAAACTAATTCTTATGTACGAGGAGGAAGGACCCCCCTAAAATGGAATTTACTTATTAAAAAAATTGTGTATTTATTTTTGCATGTTTAAACTTCAGTCACCTTCAAAGTACTCTTCATTTGATGCAATACACCTGTTGAGATGTGTTTTTCATTGCTCAAAACAGTTTTTGAACTCATCAATATTGATGCCTTTTGGTGCTTCTGTTGTTGTTTTTTTTGTTTGTTTGTTTCACCTCTTTCACACTGGCAAAACATTTCCCTTTGAGGATTTTTTTCTTTGGGGAAACAAACAAGTCACTTGGGGCGAGATCTGGTGAATGGGGGGGGCACTGGGGTCATGCCGTTTTTGGAAACCCTCAGCACCGAGTGGGCAGGTGTGTTGTCATGGTGGGAGAACCAGGTCACTTGTTGGCCACAGTGGAGACGTTTCTTCCTCAAATTGTGATGCAACTTTCTGAAAACTTTCAAATAAAAAACTCTGGTTTACCATGTGATCCAAAGGAACAAATTCTGAGTGTACTACAAAGGGACTTGCCCTCCAAAAGATAATTCTAGGTTTTTGGTTGTTGTTTTTTTTTTTTTAACCCTCCCTCTGTAAGTGTCAGAAAAGGAATAAAAAAATCCACACCAGATCATTAACAACTGTAAGCACTTCACCTTTTTTTTTTTTTAATTCCCAGAAATAAATACAACTAAATCTTAGGTTTCCCTTGATGGCCATGCTGAGTCACTCTTCCCTCTACACACAAAAGATAGCACTGTCATAGTTGGTTTTGAGAGCTTCCGGCTCCATGCATTTAAAAAATATTTTTGAAATATCTTCATTCACAACACACAGTTTTATTTTTTCTTATTAAAACATTTTATATAAGTAGAATTATGATGCTCATATTCTATGAATTTTTACAATCAAGTTGTAGTTAACTCATCTTGTGTGAAAAAATTTATGGAATATGAATGCCCTAATTCTACATGAATTTTTAAAATATGATAAAAACATTTGGATTCCTACTCCTGAAGATTACCCATTTTCCTTCTTCCCACTTGCCTATTGGTATGTTTCTGTTCACTATGTATTGGAGTTCTTTTTCTATTAAATATAAATTATCTGATAAAATAAATCCAATATATCTTTATCAATTCCTTTATTATAGATCCTAAAAATATCTTCTGTAAACCTGTTTTTAAAATTTTTCTTTTCTGTTATGGCTCACATTTATTGAGCATTTTTTACATTCCAGCCACTGTGCTATCCACTGCCACATGCATTAAGTCTGTTTTTTAATCTTTAACTTTGATAGAGTTTTTTGTTTTTTTAAAATAAAGATACCTTATTTCTGTAGGTCAATGTTGTATGTGGATGTTATTGTTGTCAATTGCAAGCAATAGAATCTGGTCTGACTACTGGAGACTTGGAGACATGGCTACTGAGAGGTACAAGACCATTGTGAAGAAGATGGTGATACCAGGAGGAAAAAACACTATTTGTTATTTTTTTTTAAGACCTAAAATCATTATAAACGAATACTTATGGTCTTTTATTTTTACTTCGTGAGGATAAATTGCATGTATAGTTTAAAATTGAATTGAGACTAAAGCTGCAGAAATTTACTTACTGTTTTTCCAAATGTTTATTTTGGGGGAAATCTAACATGGTGTTCCCCCTGTAATTTTTATAGAGAATATGCCATTATTTCTCTCATGGTGTCATCTCAGCATCCCACAATATATAGAATAAATGGTGTGTTTGTCTTTCTCAATTTTTTTTTTTTTTTTTTTTTTTTTTGAGTTGGAGTCTCACTCTGTCGCCCAGACTGGAGTGCAGTGGCACACTCCTGGCCACCACAGCCTTGAACTGCTGGGCTCTGGAGATCCTTCCGCCTCAGCCTTTCCAAGTAGCCAGAACTACAGGTGCGCAGTACCATGCCCGGCTAATTTTTGATTTATTGTAAAGACGAGGTCTCGCCAAGTTGCCCAGGCTGGTCTTGAACCCTCAGACTCAAGCAATCCACTCGCCTCAGCCTCCCAAAGTCCTGGGATGACAGGCTGAACCACCCAGCCCAGTGTGTCTTTCTCAAGTTTTATAAAAGACAAAGAGAGAAAAGAGGAAGAGAAAAGAAGCTTACAAGAGAAACAGTAGGGAACTCGCACAACATTTGGGACAGATGGGAAAAGGGGCCTGAGATTCAATGCAAAAGACATTGGGAACCCGTGGGCTCTTTCCGGAATCCATCGCCAACCCCAGAACCACCCCACCTCTGCCCAGCATGCTTCAGTGGAAAGACAGAGGCCCAAGGACAGGCAACCAGCCAGCTGTCTCCCTTTGTCTGAGGCCACCTGCATCTGATTGACCACGGGTCACGTGCCACACCTGGCTGGGAAGGCGTCTGGAAGGTCCTGGTTAAGGTTCTCCCTTGGGGAACAAGTCAATATAGACAGGGTCCCAAAAGTGTGTGGCAGATTCGCAAATGGCACATTCACTTTGGGCCATAAAGATATTCTCTTACACGTTCCGGTAGTGTTTCGCTGTGTTTTTTCACGTTGAGGTCTTTCATTCTAGAATATATTTTTGTATCCTTGGTATAGGAAGCTAGTTATATTTCTGACATGACATGCCAACGTTTCCATCATTAGTGATAGAATCAGCTGATCTGGAGTGTCGCCTCTATCATGTTGCTGTATGAACACGGATCTGCTTTGGGCTCTCTGTTCTGTTATATTGTCTCTTCCTCGGACCAGACCCCCCATTTTAATTTCTGTGACTATCTAGAATGTGTTGCTGTCTTCAGGGCAACCTCTCCTGCCCACTAACTGTTTTCACTTTTCAGAAGTATCTTGGCAATGATCATTTACTTTTTCCATATGAATTTGAGAGTAACTTTTGACATAAAAGATAATTCTGCTTGGTTTTTGTTGAGTTTAACTAAACATAGATAGTTTAGGCAGAATTGGCATGTTTACGCTTTTGAGTCTTCTTACTTCTTATTCAGATCTTCTTTTATAGCCTTTAATAAAACTTTATGGTTTTTTTATAAAGCTCTTAAAAATTTGATGATGTATATCTTATAGGTCTTTTATAGTTTTTGCTCCTATTGTGACTTGGCTTTTTTTTTTTTTTTTTTTTAATTTTACTTTCCCACTTGTTATGGTTCACATTCAGACAAAGAAATATTATTGAATTTTGCATATTGATCTTAAAATCAGCAACTTTGCTGAATTCTTTTGTTCGTCACAACAGATTATCTGTTGATAGCTATGCATTTTCTATGCCTAAAAATTATGTGTTTGATTTTCTTTCCAAACCTCAAGCACTTTATTTTTTGTTTATTGCACTCACTAGTATTTTCTGTATAAAGCTGAATTGGGGTGGTGATAGCTGTCCTCCTTGCCTTGAACTTGTTTTTAATGGGAATATTCCAGAAGAATGTGATATGATTGCTCTAGATTTTTGGTTAAAAAAAAAATTCATCAAATTAAGAAAGTTCCCTTTTTTTTTTTTTTTTGAATTGGAGTCTCATTCTGTCGCCCAGACTGGAGTGCAGTGGCCTCTCCCGGCCACCGCAGCCTTGACCTGCAGGGCTCCGGTGATCCTTCCACCTCAGTCTTCCAAGTAGCCGGAGCTACAGGCATGCGCTACCATGCCCGGCTCATTTTGATTTATTGTAGAGATGAGGTCTCACCAAGTTGCCCAGGCGGGTCTCGAACCCGCAGGCTCAGGCAATCCACTCACCTCAGCCTCCCAAAGGCGCGGGGTTATAGGCTGAGCCACCAAGCCCGGCTGAAAGTTCCCTTCATTCAAGTTTCCTAAGAGTTATTCTTTTAGGTAAGAATGTGTGTTGAATTTGTAGAGTAAGATGCTATTTTATTTATTTATTTATTTTTGATGTGTAAATGTAGTAAACGTTCACTGATAGATTTTTCTGACATTCTTACATTCCAGAGATAAACTAAAAGTGGTCATAATCATTTAAAAAAAATACTCTAGTTGGATTCAATTTGCTAGCATTTACTTAGGAATTTTTATCTACAGTTATATGTGAGATTACCTTATAGTTTTTTTTTTTCCCCCTCTAGCTTCATTTTGGTATGAAGCCCATATTAACTTTACAAATTTGGTGGTCTGAAATCCTTTTCTATTGTCTGTGAGAAGTTATGTAAGATAGAGATGATTTTTTTTCCTTGAAGATTTGATAAAATTCACTGAGGAAATCATCTAAGATTAGTGTCATTTGGGGCAGGTGACTGGGGAGTAGGGACGTTTGGTTGTCAAATCAATTTCTTTAATGTGGTACATAGACATGATGGAATATTATGTAGCCATAAAGAAGGACAAAATCATAGGCGTCTTGCCAATTGGATGGAACTGGAGACAATCATTCTTAGTGATCTGTCACAGAAACAAAGAACCGAATATCACGTGTTCTCACTCATAAGTGGGACCTGAACATTAATCACAAAAGCTTAAGAAAGGGATCAGCAGCTGTGGGGCACTGCCTGGGGAGGGTAGAAGAGGGGAACATGTAACAACACAAAGGGTACCTGATCCCAAACCAGGGAATATGAGGGCCATTTGGAGGCCCAAACTTTACCTGCTCATACATTCTTATGTACCTCATCCTGACTTGTATCCCACATCTTTATAATAAAATAAAGTTAAAAAAATCAATTTCTTTAATGTTGATTGTTTTTTCTATTTCTAAAATTCAGCCAATCACAGAAAATTGTATTTTTTTCTAGAAAATAAGCCATTTCATTTATATTTTAAAGTTTATAGACATAAAATTGTGCCACAAATTCCCTTCTGACTTTTAAAATTTCTACTGCATCTTCCTTTGCATCATATTTTTCTATTTCTAATGTTTAATTGTTCCTTTTATTTGTCAGCCTCACCAGAGAGTTATTTTATTAGGCATCTCTCTGTTAATCTTTTCTAAGAATCAGACTTTCATTTTATCATTTTTATTTTATTTTTATTTTGTTTCCTTTTTCTCATGATTTTTTTTTAATCCTCAGTATTTCTTTTCATCACTTTTTGGGGAGGGGTCTTAATTCTGTTTCTGTTGTTCTTTTTTTATCTTCTTGAATTGACATTAGCTCATTTGTTTTTGTCTTTCCTATGGTCCTAAAAATTATTTTTAGGGCTGTAAATATTTTCTTTCACTATTACTTTAGCTGTACCCCCAAGTTTTGGTGGTTTTAGTTCTTTCATTGTTAATCATTTAAAAAATATTTTATTAGTTTTATTAGCTCTGTTGATATATATTACACACACCATAAAATTCACTCATGTAAAGTGTTTAATCCAGTGGTTTCTAATATAGTCACTGAGTTGTACAACCATAATTGCAATCAACTTTAGAACATTCTCCTTATCTCAAAAAGCAACATCACAACTTTGTTGTCACTTTCTAATCCTTCCATTCTTCAATTACGTATTCAAGTGACTGTAAACTTTAATGCAGAGCCATAAAGAGAAGGGGATTCTGTGATAGTTTTTGGCTTTTCCTACACAATTCAGAGAAGACTGTAGGAGGAAGGGGTAATGATAGAGCTCTACACAACTGCTAAGCTGTTTTTTTTTTTTTATCCCTACGGATTCGTCTGTTAGGGACATTTTACACAAATGCAATCATACAACTTGTGATCTTTTGTGATGGGCTCTTTTCACTTAGCATTTAATGTTCTAAAGTTTCGTGCATGTTGTAGCTTGTGCCAGGACTTCATTCTTTTGATTGCCGAATTAATATTTCATTGAATGGATATACCACATTTTACTTATTCAGTTATCAGTTGATGGATATTTGGGTTGTTTCCATTTTTGGCTGTTATAAACAATGCTGCTATGAACATTTGTGTGCAACTTTTTGTGGGCATATCTTTCATTTTGAAAGCTATATCCTGAGGGGTGAATTTGCAAGGTCCTACGGTAACTCTATGATGAAGCTTCTGAGGACCAGGCCATTTCCAAATGACTGCACCTTGTTTCAAATTCTTCCATATCCTCATCCTCACTCTCTCTCTCTCTCTCTCTCTCTCTCTGTCTCTCTCTCTCTCTATATATATATATATAGATATATAAGTTTTTAAACTTTTAAAGTTATGGGATACAAGTGAGTATTTACTACATAAGTAAGTTGCAGGCAGGTGAAATCTGGACTTCTAGTGGGTCCTCTCTACCCCTGATAGTGGGCCTGGTGTCCAGATATGCCCCCCATCCCTCCTCCTTCCCGCCCTCTCCTAGCAGTATCCAGCATCTGCCGAACCCACCCTTGTGCTCATGTGACCGACCCTTTCTATATGTCTTTTTTTACCATAACCATCTTAGTGTGTGTGAAGTGATATGTCGTTGTGGCTTAATTTGTATCTCCCTGATGGATATTAAGGATACTCCATGTTACTGGGTTGATCATTTATTTCTAGGCTATTTCATTTTTAGGTGATTTTTCCAGCAGGCTGAGCTTCCTAGGAAGTGTATTTCCTAATACATTCATTTTTAAGAGAAAAATCATCATAAACTGATACTCATATTTTCATTGTAAATTTATGCTTGCAGGGTTTTATTCCTTGGTTTGTATTTGGATCTTTTTCTTTCACATTGAAAATCTGGTTTCTAATGGCATTAGCAAAATTACATATGTGTTTCATTCTGTGAAATATATATGCTAGTTTCATAAGAACAAAACCAATATTTAAGACTTTTGCTCAATTCTTTTTGTACTTATTGTGTATCCAATTAGATTGCTGTGATGCAGCAAATTGGTGGCTCTTGACAGAAAACAGTTGCAACCCTAAGAAATTTTGAGAAGCTTCCATCAGCTGTCTCAGCTAGCATCTATAAAGCAGGTAGTCTCATATATTCACTGGGGTATATCAATTCTGCCCAAACATGTGGTTAAATCATTATTTGGAGAATAATAGCCTTAACTCCTCTCTACCTATCAGATCTCAAGTGACTACAAACTTTAATGCAGAGCCATAAAGAGAAGGGGATGCTGGGAAATGTAGTTTCTGGTTTCTCCTACACAATTCAGAGAAGACTGTAGAAGGGAGGGATAATGATGCCAGATGGATATAGACACAGCAATTCAGTGCTTCAGTCTCTATACTTCTCTTGTCTTACTGACTGCCCTCCAGGAAAATGTCTGATGGAAATTTTGAGAGTGGGCATCTTTGTTCTGTTCTTGATTTTAGAGGGAATGCTTCCAATATTACTTCTATGAGGATGTTGTTTGTGCAAACGTATATAAGGTTAAGGAAGTTTACTAACTTCTAATCCCAATTTATTATGATGTTTTAAAAATTATGAATTAATGTTGAATTTTTCAACTGTTTTATCTGTAAATATTGAGACAATTATAGAATTTTCACCAGTGGTAAATGCCATTTGAATATCTTTTCATCCTGAACCATCCTTGCATTCTTGGAATTAATCTAATGTGATTTAAATATGTATACCATATATATCTAGATTTAGTTTGGCTAGGATTATGCTAAGACTTTTATAATGTTCACGAGTGAGACCGGCCTGTGATTTTTCCTTCTTATAGTTTTCTTATTTGATTTAGGCATCAAAGTTGTACTAGCTTTATTGAATCCTTGCTATGACCACAGGCCCTACACAACACAGGTTCACACTATTTTTCCAATTTCATTGCCTCACCTCACTTAGAACCACAGATTCCTTGCTGTCTTTGAACAAACCAAATGCACATCCTCCTCAAGGCCTTGGTGCCTGCTGTTTACTCTACCTGGAAGGCTCTCACTTCAGATAGGCACATGGATTGCCTCCTGCTTGTATTAAAGTCTCCACTCAAATAACTTCTTATCACAGAGGACTTACCTGACCACCTATGTAAAATATCATTCATACCTCACTGCTCTGTCTCCTTAATCTATTTCATTTTTCTGCTTAGCTTTGTTATCACCTAATATAAGATCAACTCATTGTGTACTGTTTCCCTCTTGTAGAAGGTGATTTTTATGAAAGAATGTGTTTTTCTATGTTTGAAAAAAAGGAAAAGGTTTCTGCATATGCTCTACCCAGAAAGTCAGATTTTTTTTTAACTGTAAAAACTTGTAACTTCTATTTAAACTGGAAAAGAGAAGCAGTTATTACACATAAGTGACATGCAAAGAAATTCTGGTGACTAGGCCAGTCTGCTTTTCTGCAACTAGTCACAGAAATAAGGTTGGTTGAATAACTGTCTGTTCAGCTTCACAGTTCCCTTGCCTTTTTCCAGCATCTCAGTTGGTTGAGATTTTTTGCTTGATGAGGAGATAGTTTAGCCCTGAGGAGTTTGAGTCCTTGATGATTCTGCCCATGTGGGGCTGGTGTAGTGCTTTGTTAACCTTGACTATGAGGCAGGCAGTACAAATAGACATTTCAGAAGGCAACACTCTGCTGCCCAGGGTGTTCATGGGTACTGTTCCAGCTCCCACCATGTAGCTCTCCCGGCTCCCCTTGATGGTCAGCATATCTCTCCAGCCATCACTGGGGCCTCCTTTTTCTGCTTCTTTCTTCTGTGGCCTTGTGGGGAGTGGATGAGCTCTGTCAGGATAGCAGGCCTCCAGCAAAGGCAAAGGCAAAGCCCCAGGCGAAGGTAAGGTCCCGCTTGGTTGCCAAAGAGCAGGGAATGCATGCAGCCTGCTACATGGAACGGTGTCTCAGAGCAGAGCCCACACATCTGGGTGCAAATAGTACAGATAAAGCCTTAGCGACAAGATAACCGCGGGACAGCTTGCCATTTAGGTAGCAACAAAATTCCGTTATAGCTCCCTCGTAGACTTTGAACCCCTCCCAACTTCTTTTGTGCTTGATTATAATATAAACATGCTGAACTAGTTTGGGGTCACTTCTCCTCCATCAGAGGAAAGTGTCCCACCTGGCCCCAGCTTTTCTTTACGTCTTTGTGTCTTTGTCTTTCTTAATCTCTTGCCGTTCTCTCTCTCAGGACCCTCAAGGCAGCCGAGTGGGCCTTGGCATGGCCTTAAGACTTTGAAATGCCTGGTAGTAGTTTCAGTCCTTATTCAAGAGAACTGGTGGTGAGTCCACAGCTGTGAGGTTGGTCACCTAACTTCCTGTGTGTGGATTATGGTATTTGGAGAAAAATAGGCATGCAGAGTATAGCTACAACCTTTTCCAGCATCAAGTGGTCTTCTAGGAATTCCCCTCCTAGGCACACACTCACAAGAATTGAAAACAGCCAGGCGAAAGTGCCCACACTTATGATCCCAGGTGCTAGGGAGGCTGAGGTGGGAGGATAGCTGGGGCCAGAAGCTCAAGGCTGCAGTGTGTTTTGATGGTCATGCCTGTGAATAGCCACTGCACTCCAGCCTGGGCAACATAACACGATCCTGTCTCTCGAAAACAGACAAAAATGGCTGCCAACATACACATACACACATATTCATAGCAGTACTACCCACAATAGCCAAAAATGCAGAAACAACACCACTGTCCACCAACAGATGAATGGTTGAACAAATTGAGATACGTGCATATAATGGAATATTATTCAGCCATCAAAAGGGATGAGGTACTAATTCATGTTACCGTGTAGGTGAACCTCAAAAACATGATGCTCAGCGAATGAAGCCAGACCAAAAGTCACATCTGGTATGATTCCATTTGTATGATATCTCCAGGGTAGGTGGCTCTATAGCGACAGAAAGCAGATCGGTGGTTGCCAGGGGCTAGGGAGAGGAAAGACAGGGGAATAACTGCTTGATGCGCATGGGGTTTCCTTTTAAGGCGATGAAAATGTTTTGCAAATAGACAGAGGTGGTGGTTACACAACGTTGTCAGTGTAGTAAGTGCCAATGAATTGTTCACTTTGAGATTGTTCATGTTATGTTATATGAATTTCACCTCAATACAAACAAACAAAACCCTCTATGTTCTTACATGCAGGGAAAGTCATTGTATGTTTAAGAGACAGATTGAATGAGCATTCGTCTTTGATGTCATATGCGCTATAGAAACCCCTTTGAGAGAGCTGTGTTTTCAGTGAGAAATTAACACATAAACAGAATTATGTTTTCTTATAAGCCTGGAGCCCTGTGAGATAGCTATAAATGTGCAGAATCACTTTGTGCAATGAGTGATTTAAAGCAAACGTAGCAACCTAAATTTTAGATAGTTATAGTTGGTCCATTTGAAGAGATGATGCCCTGTGGATGGAAGCAGTGCCCTCACTCCCCGGGACAGCGCCCTTCCATGACAGGACCCCAGAAGGATCATGATACAGACCGATTTGGTGGAGGCAAACCCAGATGTGTCTCAGTTTGCTCTGTCTTCCCCACATGGTTGGGGTATAATAAAATCCCATATATAGCTTGGCCCAGTGCATTCTTCTCAGTATTTTCATTCCGAGGGGAGTTTTAAGGGACATTTAATCCTCATGTTTCTGGTTCACTTCCCTTTAACTCATCAAAACGAGGTTATGAAAAAGATTACTTTGATCTCTAACAGGACTCATTCATGAGAGACATGAGGCCATTGCTTTCCAAACAGGAAGCTGTGTTTTGCCAAGAGTTTGGGGAGCATGATGTTTGAGTTTCAGTACCCGACCTTTGAGACTCAACGGGGTCTTAAACTTGGCTCAGGGAGGCCTCCCGACCTTCAGCCTAATAAAGTCCATTAATTAACTGTTAGGCCAGCTGTGTAACAAGTGAACTTTTAGTGGCTGTGCCATTTTCTTGATTCCGGGCCAGAAACAATAGGTGTAAAACTTACACCACTAATGAGACATTTTAGAAAGAAATTGGTATTTGCATGATAAAGGGTTACCTTCCGAATCAAATGTGTGTTCATCACAGGTTGTGTCTTTTTCTAAAAATTAAAATGTAAATAAAACTGCTACTAGCAGCCTACTTTGGGTTCTTCCAGATGCCCTGCATACTTGAGGATGAATCACTGTGAGGTTATCTGAATCTCTGTCCTACTGATCTAATATTTGTGGAGTTCAGGGTCTAGGGTACAAGGATATGAAATAGAGATATTATAAAATCATGACCCGAATTCCTTCTCAATTAAGCATGGACTATCTTATGGCAAGATGATATTTAAAAGTCACCAGACTGGGGTTGTAATTAAAATTTATTCATTCGTCAGTGGTAAAAACCAAATCAGGTCAGCTTGAACATTAAGAGGAATTTGTTGGAAGGATATTGAGGTGTCTTGCAGTGTTGACATGAGAGTTGGGCACAGTCTTTAGGAAGATCCCAGGAGCAGACACACCAAGGAGGCTCAGGGGTCTCTGTGGCTGCAGCTCCTCACTTTCAGATGGCATTGAGCACTTAGGACAGAAATGTCATAGAGCGTTAGGCACGGGAGAACATTCTGTGAAAAGTTGAGATGACAGGCTAGGTAATCCCAGTTACCATCCTCCCACATGAGGCGGCTTACACAGTAGTTAAATATTTAAACCACCAGAGAACATCTTAGAATCCTTAATGTCATCCTTTCTTTAGCCCCAGCAGTTGGGCATTCAGCATCTGTTTGAACATTTTTCGTGATGGGGAATGTACTACTTCTAAGGACAACCTATTTCGTTGTTGGATCATATGAAATAGGAAAAAGTCCTGTGTTGAGGGGAA
Organism: Carlito syrichta; assembly: GCF_000164805.1. Taxonomy (NCBI): domain Eukaryota; kingdom Metazoa; phylum Chordata; class Mammalia; order Primates; family Tarsiidae; genus Carlito; species Carlito syrichta. The sequence goes on along the minus strand of NW_007232986.1, from coordinate 121,960 downwards.
GTTTGATTTCTACCCCTTGGGCTGCCATCTAGACTTTGAACACATAAACCAAGACTTACACAACATACACATGGTCATTCTTTGTATATTGAAGACAAATCAATACATTAGTCTTCTAGAGTTCTCTCGTATTCCAGCTAAGCATACTTAATGCCTTCAAACATTTTTCCTATGGTGGGTTGTAGTTGAAATTCATTAATTTACCAGTAGTAGAAACCGAATCAGGTCGGTTTGAACATAAGGAGGAATTCACTCTGTCCAAACATTCCTGCACGTAATTTAGTCTCAAATGGTTTATGCTATCCCTTAAAATGTAGTATTAGGACTGAACACATACTCTAGACACAGATTTCTATGAATGTGGCTTTGGCTTGCATTAACACTGCTGCATTGACTTGGGTTGTGTTTGCAGGCCATCAGGTCTCCTCTGTTATACTCTTGGGCAATTAATTTTTAAAAGGTAAATGGAGGGTGGTACGTGAGTGAAATTAAAAAAGAACAGTGTGTGGTCATTATTCAGATTATTCTGATTTTGATTCTGCTTTCTACTATATTGGCTGTCTTCCTGCCATCAATTAATAGACATGGCTTCTCTTCCTTACTCCAAGTAATTGATGGAAAAAAAAACAGATAAACTGACCAGGGTCAAGTACAAAGTCTTTTGATCTAGGTTGAACTAGCAATGCCTCTTTGAATACAGTTATTAAACCCTCTGTGAATTGGTCCAAATGCACAATATCTCAGAATGTGTCTGATGGAGGAGCTGGTTTCTGTAAATATTGATAAGATGCTTTAAAAAATCGTTTTCAGAGTCTTCATTATTGTGCCAGTGATTCATTAAGAACATGGAATTCTCTGTGTAGGTGTGCCTGCGTGGGAGGGTATCATCTTATGATACTGTCTAAGACACACTGGAAAACACTGAGCTAATTCTATGATCATGAGGCATGTAAGTTTCCAATCTGTTCCACTGGAATTTAAATGAGTGGCTTTCTCAAGTGTTCTGCTGTTATCGTGATACACTAACCCTTAGCATGCCTGTGTTCTTCTAGTCAATTAGTGCTATCAAACAGGAAAGAAGGAGAGAGAGTCAGGAACTGAGCCACACGGTTGAAGACCAGTGAGGGTCCAGGTTGACCGGGAGACTTCAGAAGCATGAGATCCCAGGTCTTAAAGTGGCCCAAACATGAAGTTGAAGAATGAGAGACAAAGTTTGAATCACATGTTGAGTCAATTTACCAGTGAAGCTCTAGAAGGCAAACTCAAGCATGGAGGCCTGGACAATCAGCTGGTGTCATCGTGAACTGGGTTTTTCCAATTAAAGTCTTGTGACATTGGCTCCACACTACCCAAGTGGACACTGGACCTGTTCCTGACATTCAGAGAGTAAGGAAGCTTCTTTCTCTTCACTACCTGCTAATATTATGTTGTCTACTGCAGCAGGGTCTAGACTTTCTTTGTCTTTCTAAACTAGGATGAAAACCATAACACTTTTGATTGTCTTTAGGATAAACCACAGCTTTGATGACTTTGGGCTTTTAAGCCTTTGACATGCATATTTTTTCTACCTTATTTTTCTAGTCATTTTTGGTTTTCTGTTCCATCTTCTATCTCTAACACGTTTACATATTTTTAGTCTTTGACATGTTCTGCATACTTATTATTAGCACCTACATTTGTTACTGGACTTGGTCAAACAGTAATATTCTATAGCTTCATTTATTTGTAAAATGGAAGTATTTCTGAAAAATGCATTTTATTAAATTGAATATTTTTGACATCCACAGGGAGCTTGAAATGTACCAGAACTTCCCAAGGATCTTTTTCTTAAATGCTTTAGTAAGTCATGTAACCTCTGATTTGACAATTTTATAAGTCTGTAGATACAGTTTTCCTAAATTATGGTCAATCGGAGTCAGTAAACACTGCATTTCAAAGTCTATCAAGCAGCAGAGTATCTGACCCGTTGGCCAGAATTAATCGATGTGATTTCAGGAGGGTGTTCAACTTTACAGTATGATTTAAGATTGGCACTTACTAAATTAAATGAGATCACTGTATAACTAGTCATAGCACAAGGTTAACTCTTAGTGTGTGATGTGCATGATAGAATAATGAGCCTATGGTAGCCCACATGGTACTTTCTATTGTTGTCTTTAACATCACTTATTCATCCAGCAAACATCGAGTTTAGACTATTCTGGAAGCTGGGTACACAAACGCCCCTGGTTTAATTCACATCACACAACGACTTAGAATAATTCACTACCAGGGACCCAGTCCTAAATTCCTGCAACCATGTTAATTGCTAACTAGGTGGGAATTAAGATTGACACAGTTGAGGGATTGAGCAGTCTACAGGCGTTCTAGAGTCAAGCTGAAAAGAAGTGAGGGCCTGCCCAACTGCAGTTCCCGGCCATTGCCATGTTTCTGTTTCTTTTTCTTTTTTTTTTCTTTTGAGTTGGAGTCTCACTCTGTCACCTAGGCTGGAGAGCAGTGGCACACTGGAGTGCGGTGGCCACTGCAGCCTCGACCTTATGGGCTCAGGTGATCCTTTCACCTCAGCTTTCCAAGTAGCTGGAATTACAGGCACGCGCCACCATGCCTGGGTAATTTTTTGATTTACTGTAGAGACGAGGTCTCACCAAGTTGCCCAGACTGGTCTTGAACTCCTGGACTCAGGCAATCCTCTCACCTCGGCCTCCCAAAGTGCTGGGATTACAAGCTTGAGCCACTGCACCCGGGTGGCCATGTTTCTAATCTTCTGGATCATGGGGATTTCCTGGTTCTCGCTTGGGCTGGGAACCTCAAGGATGTTCGAACTCAAGCAGGGGGGGTCTTTCCTTGGACATGAAATGGCCAAGAATCAACAGTGAGTCTGTGGAAAGTGACACGTTTAAGTCCAATTCTGGCCACGGCTTAGTAGCCAGAAAGATGAGAAGAACAGATAACATTTATTGTGCACTCCCTGTGTGCCAGATACTGTTCTGAGCATTTTGCATACATTGATTCCTTCAGTCCTTATAACACCCTTATATGTCAATTCTGTTATAATGCCTGTCTTATAAATGGGGCTTCTGAGGCACAGAGAGGTTAAGTATTTTACCCAAGGCTGCACAGCCTGTAAATGACAGGACCGGGGTCTGGCTTATCTAGCCCATACCTTGGTGATCACATGGCTCAAGTGTGGTAACAGCTGGTGGACAGCCTCTTGGCTTTGTGGCGCTACACAGGTGGAGGTGTCATGAGGCACTGCTGCAAATCAACGTCGGGATTGCAGACTCGCTAACCCACACAGATGCTCTTGATTTACCCAGTAATAACTTAATCAAATGATTTATGCATACCATCTCCTGTTGGAACAAGTATATGGCAACTTAGTTCTGGTGTGCTATGAAACAGAGATGTTAAAAATCCAAATGACTTGCGGTGGGGGGGAAACAGATTTTACCCTGGGAACGGGGAGATAGAAAAACCTCAGGTTCGAGGGACCTCACGGGTTCCCTGGTCAGAATCCGCCCCCCTCCCCACCCCATTGTACACTTGACTATCTCCCACATTCCCATAAATCTGAGTGCCCTGGGTGTCTGGATAATGAATTAGAGATGGATATTGATGGATGAGTACCTGCAAGACAAGACCTGCAAAAAGTGATTCATTAACCCAGGTAACCCTTTATAGCTAAAAATATCAAAGCTGGGGTTATCTTTCCAAAACACAAATCGGGCCATTTGTCTCCTCTGCTTAAAACTCATTAATGGCTCTCCTTTACCCACAGGGTAAATTCCTAATGCCATGCCCGGCTCAGAGCCCTTCCAGGGTTGACCCTTCCCAGCTGCCCCTGGGGGCCTTACATGCCTCACATTCCTCCGAGCTTTCCCCTCCCTCCTCTGCACCTCTGCACCTCCTGGTCTCTCTAACCACCCGGGGCTCCTATTCCTTCAGTCCCAGCTCAGTCTGCCTCCCAAGGAAGGTCCTGTCTCAGACCAGTGCTGAGACAGCCAAAGCATCAGGCCTAGCCCAGGCGAGAACCAGGAAATCCTCATGATCCAGAAGATTAGAAACATGGCCATGGGCAGGAACTGGAGCTGGACAGACAGGCCCTCATTGGGCTGTCCTGGGGTGGAGACCCACCGAAAAGAGGAGGGGAAGCTGAGATCTTCACCTCTTTGCCCGGGGCCTCCTGAGGAGAGCTAGTCCTCCACTGTCACCTCCATTGTCACTCGCTGGGTTCACGCTGTCATGAGGCTGGGTCGGTCCCAAAGACACTGGAGAGGGGAGGAAACCCCATACCTGGCTGGGCGGAGAGCTCACTGGTTTTGGAGTAAAATCTTCAGATTTTGTAACTGCTACAGAGCTAAAACAAGTGAAGATGCAACAACCCAACAGAGGCAGAGACTCTCACCTCAACACTGAGGGCTCCAGGGCAGGGAGGGCTCCTTGTTATTTCCTGGACCCCTTCATTTCGTGATGACATGTACTGAGAGCCCATTGGATGGTTCTTCAGTACACAGAACACGGGCCATGACGGTGAAATAAAGACCCCCAAGGATGTGCTGGTAGATTTCCTACGAGGTGCCCATTTGGCAGTTCATATTTTTGTTCACTTGCCTGTGCCATCCACAATTCAGGTCTGTGTGTCCCAGACTTCGTGCTCCAGCGTGGGCATGCAAGGGGGAAAGACAACCCTTGCCTTCCAGGAATCCCAGGACCGCTGGGGAGAGACATGGAGCTTGTTACTGGGGAACCGGCCTGGAAGGCACGAAGGCATTGCGGCCAACTCACCCTGGGTGGCATTGAGGGCGGCGCAGACCCTCATCAGGGAAGCTGGGAGGCTTCTCGTCACAGGGGTTCACCCTGAGACCTTGCTGTCTTCCCTCTCCTGGCCCGGTTCTTGTCTTCCCATCCCACTGTCTCAGACTCCATTTCTCTTTAAGGATCTACCTTAGCTTCCAGCTCCTCCTCCAGCATTCAGCTGTCTCTCTTCCCTGAATTTCTACAGTCATAGTGGCATTAACTAAGTGCTTGAATCAATTGTTGTGTTTGGCTCCCCCCACCCCACCATTAGATTGGAAATGACTTGAGCATTAGGGTTACCGCATACTTTACTTCTTCTGCAATGCTTAGCACATAGCCCAACAAATATTCGGCGTTGGTGAAAAAATGCAGGGCCGGGCTTGGTGGCTCAGCCTGTCATCCCAGCATTTTGGGAGGCTGCGGCGAGTGGATTACCTGAGCCTGTGGGTTCGAGACTAGCCTGAGCAACTTGGTCTCTACAATAAGTCAAAAATTAGCTGGACATGGTTGCACATGCCTGTACTTCCAGCTACTTGGGAGGCTGAGGCAGACAGATCGCCGGAGCCCAGCAAGTCGACGCTGGGGTGGCCAGGAATGTGCCACTGCACTCCAGCCTGGGCGATGACAAAGTGAGACTCCAACTCAAAAAAAAAAAAAAATGAGGAAGGAATTATCCCTCTCTCTTTTCTCTTTCCTCATTCCCTCGAGCCCTCATCTCTCTTCCATTCTCTCTGCTTCTTTCCCTCTACTTTCCCCTCTCTTCCCTCCTCCCTCCTTCCCTCCCCCCCCTTTCTCCCCTCTCTCCACCTCCCCCCTTCCACCTCTCCAGGATTTCAGCAGGAAAACCATACAGACTGGACTGAGGAACTGCGAGTCCTCTTTTTGCCTTGTCCAGGAAAGTCTCGCTGGGGAAGCCCTTAGGAGGTTGGAAGGATGCATTTTGCAGATGGAGAGCAAAATCAGGCTGCGGGCTTTTGGAGGAGGCAAAATTATAATCTGCATTTCTCTGTGGAGTGAGAAGTCTGTAATTTAGGATTTTGCCTAATTGCTGTTTAGCGTTCCCGGGACTGCTTTGCTTCAGGCAGGCGTGTGTTTGTGGGAGAGGTGCACTATTAATGGCTCTGAAGCTCCGTCCAGCCGTGCTTTAAGGTAAGATGACTCAGATAAAGAGCAGGTCAGTCCTGGAGTTCTGCTTTTTCTCAGGAGTACAAGTTTGGTCAGCAACGAGGAGAGGGAGCAGTGCTGGCACCATTGGGGTCCCCACACACACTTGAAGCAGCATCTTTGGTCTGTGGCTGCTCCCGTTTCAGCTCTGAGCAGCTGGTAACCAGAAACCAGGCGATACCAGAGACATGCATGCTGGCTCTGCAGCCGTGGGCTCTCCTGGCCCACGTGCTCGGGGCTGCAAGACTCTCTGTTTCTCATTTGCACCCTGTGGACACTTTGGAAAGTTACCTACTTCCTTGAAAATTATTTTCAAGTGTCCCTAAGTGGAAGAGATAATGGTGAGCAGGCTGCCTGTGCCTGGAGAGGGATTGCTGGGATTTCTACTTGGATTCAGACTCTACCAGACCCAGCCTGTACTGTCTCCCTCCGAGTTGGGGTTGTCACCAGTAATTAATTTTTTTAAGAGCACATTAAAGGACCAGAAGTTGTGGCCATTTTTATCTATCACGGGCAAACACTTTGGCAAATGCAAAACAAATGCACTTTTCATTCAACTTTTTTTTATAGCTGGCAACTCCTTGTGGTTTGTGTTAAGGCCACAGATGTCAAAGCCACAGGGAGTAGTTTCAGGTGGGGCAAGGGCCAAGCTCAGAGCAGAATGCTCTCCAAAGGCCCTCTTTCCAGGGCCAGTGCTCGATTAGGATTGCTTCGCATCTGGCCAGACTTTGCACACAGGCCCAGCCTGTCTGAAATAGACATCCAGGACATCTTCAAAGAGACAAGCACACACTGGAATTGACTGCCGAAGAGTACAGGGCTACACACAGAACAGGGGCTACTGGGGTGTGTGTGTGTTGTCTGAGTGTGTATGTGTGATATGTGGGGGGGGTGTTATGGGGTCTTTGTGTGGTATGATTTTGGTGTGTATGTGATGTGTACAGTTTATGTGGTATATATGATGACATGTGTGCAGTGTGTGTGGTGTGAGGGGTGTGGTGCGCGTGATGTGGTTTGTGTAGTGTATGTGGTGTTTTGTATGTGTGGTGTGGTATGTGTGTATGTGTGTGGTGTGTGTTATGTGTGTATATGTGTGATGTGTGTGGTGTGTGTGGTGTGGTACGTGTGTGGTGTGTATGTGTGTAAGGTGTGGTTTATGTATATATGCTCATGTGTGGTGTGTTTGTGTGTGTTGGTGACAGGAAAGGAGTCCTGTCGAGAACCGGCTCCCTCAATATTGCAGAATAATGACAACAGTGACTGTCTTGATTGCTGTCTACACACCGGATACTTAGCATCCATTACCTTATTTGAATCTTCAAAACAATTCTACAAAGTATCACTCCCACTTCTATAAATGAAGCGACTGAGACTCCGATAATGGCCTAGTTTGCTAGGCCTGCTGGTAACAAAGTACCACAAACTAGGTGACTTGGGACAGCAGAAATGTATATTCTGTCATGGTTCTGGAAGCCAGAAGTCAGAAACCAGGGTGCCAGCAGGGCCCTGTCTGCACTGGTCCTCTGAATGGAATCTTCCCTTGCTTTCTCCTGGCTCTTGGTGGTGACTGTCAACCCTTGGTTCTCTTTGGTTTGCAACTGCATCACTTCAACCTCTGTCACCAGGTGGCATTCTCTTCTCTGTGTGTCTTGGTGTCTGTGTCTTCTTTTCTTATAAGAACACCAGTCATGCTAACTTAAAAACCCACCCCTCTCTGGTAAGACCTTATCTACTTAACAAATTAGATCTCAATGACCCAGTTTCCAAATATGGCCACTTTCTAAAGGACTGAGGATTACCTAATAAACATATCTTTTTGGGAAACAACTCAAGCCATCAAACACAAACAATATGTTTTGCTCAAGGTAACATTGCCTGCAAGTGGCAAGAAAATTCAAACCCCAGTACTGTCTCCAAAACTCCTATTCTTCCTTATACACTGATTTATACAATTGCATCCATTGACATGTGTGATTTAATCAGGTTTATTTTAGCTTAGTTCTGTATTTTCTTGTGCACACACCCCCTTTACAACCCGTTACTGGTATCTGCAATAGGGAGTTTAGTAGGAAGATGGAAATCCAGGGCTGAGAAACTGAGTCAGACTCAGAAATCAAGGCTTGGCATGGTGGTGCACATCTATAATCCTAGCACTTTGGAAGGCCAAGGCAGGAGATCACTTGAGCCAGGAATTTGAGATCAGCCTGGGCAACATAGCAAGACCCTGTCACTACCAAAAAAAAAAAAGTTGGGTGTGGTGGCTCATGCCTGTGGTCCTGAGCTATGATTGCACCATTGTACTCCAGCCTGGGTGAGAGAGTAAGACCCTGTCGCTAAAAAAATAAAATAAACAAATCAAATGAAGTAGTTCAAACAGAGAGAACTGAACTGGACATAGGAATTAGTTATTGAAGGGCTGAGGGACCCCAAAAGGGAGAGAGTGAGAGAGACTGTGACAGAAAATTCGTATGTGGGCAATATGGCAGCTGAGGTGCCTTGAAAAACCTCCCTTAGATAAAGGGAAAGAAAAGAAAATCATTAAAGCCCCCAAATGACATAAGAGAAGACCAAAGTTGTTGTTTGTTCCATAAGCATTGGCCACCCATGATGGGCTTGACCTTAGGCTCTAAGAAGCTATGCCCCTGGTGGCAGAGGATACAGCCCAGGACTACATAAGAGGGAATGTCAGACCTGAGATAGCCACAAAAAGCCACACCACTGAAGAGAACAATTCCTGAACTAGAAAAAACTACCAGACAGAGGAACAATAAGAATACCTACTTGTTTAGGTTTTAGCTCTTTAACAAGTGAAAAAAAAAGTCTCCCATGAAACGACTCCCAAGTCTCTCAGGAAATAGATTGTCCCTCTTTATTTTCATTCTGACTCTTCCTGATGGAGAGAGCTCTTTACTTATACTTGGTAGGAGGAAACTTCCTATCCAGAAGAAAATAGGTTACTTGTTTGATAAAAGGAAGATCCAGAAAATAAAAGTTTTTGAGTGTTTTTAGTTGTTTTTGCTTGCTTGCTTTTGTTGTTGTTGTTTGTTTAGAGCATTTCTGAGCTAGTTTTTCACACTTCTTGTAGATGCTTATTTTTCTTGATGGAAAGGAATATGAGGAGTTACAAAAAGAGAGAGAAAAATATTAATCGTAAAGGGAGTGTGTTGCTCCTATATCTCTACTTCCCATAGTTGAAGAGTGAGAAAGCTGGTGAATAAGCCCAAGTTCCAGGCAGCTTCTTTAAGCTGTCCCCTTGACAGGCGCCTGAACCCTTGTTTTGACTTCAGGGAGATATGACAAGAAACTCTTGGCTTATCGTTAATGCCAGCAGCTTATACTAAGAGTTGACTTTGAGTATTTCAGTGATGTCTTATGGAATCTGAATTAGCCCATCAAAAAAAAATGTTTAGTAGTGTTTTCCTGCAAGGAACACTGACGTACTTACAACAAGGCATTCTTGGCAGGTAATGTGAAGTCAGACGGAGCTCCTGCCTTTGGCCCATGGTTCTAATTAATAAACTTCTAATAGCATCATAGCTACAACCTTGAGGATTTCCATCTCCCACCTAGGCTAGTAAATTGATCTCTTAGAAACAAGCTATGAACACAATTTTAAATTTAAATGATATGTCACTCAGATCGAACATGCCTCCAGTCACAATATTAGCTCAAATGAAGGACATACTGAATTGGAGATCTGGGTATGTTGGCAGAAGCCTTCGGCCTAATCAAAAAATTTATGGTCAGACAAATTTGCTGGGGAGCCAGACATCTTCTCTAAATCTAGACATACAAGTCATTTAACCGCTGATCCACGGTGTCCCTGAGCTTCCTCGAGGTCAATTAGAGGACCTTATCCATTTAGTTCAGCTTTATGACTTTAACAAATGACTTGCAGTGTTTTTTTTTTTTTCCTCTCTTGGTTACCAGAAGCTAATAAAAGCTTCACGGAGATTTAGAGATAACGAATGAAATCAGGAGTGTTGGATTCCATTCCTACCTGTTCTCGTTCTTGTTTGGAAATTCCACATGCCCAGCTTGGAAACACGCAGTGGAAACCTATCAACATCTAGCCTACACTGATGGGGAAGACACTGAAAGATATGAAGAATGACATAACAAAACGTTCAATGTCTTCTAGTCCACATGGAGCCGGTCACCCATGGGTGCAATAACCTTTCTGGTTCTGCCTCTGAAAACATTCAGTGAAAGTTGGTGACTTGGGTTTTTTTGACAAAGAAACGAAGGCAAGGGTTGAAAACAGGCAGAGCTTTAAGGCTGTAAGAGTGGCAGCTTTCTGACCAAATTCCAACAAAAATAGTTATTGGCTCTCTCTCTTTTTTTTTTTAAGGCAGCAAGAGAACATAGATCCAAAATTCTGTGTAATCCATTCAACTAAGACCATAACAACAACAGTTCCATAGTACAGTTTATGTTATTCTTGGCAGGGCTCAGATATCTCAGGTGACATCAAAGGTGACTGTATAGATATATATACAGTGAAGTCAGCTTATAATTAATTTCTGTTAGATTTACAAATTTAACTGTGAGACTAAGAACACCACAAACAAGTAGAAAGATGCCAGATGACACATGTGAGACCCAAAGTGCTAATTTCCTGAATGCACAAATAGTTCTTAAAAGTTAATGAAAAGATAAATGACCAAATGGAATAATGGGCTCTTGCATATATTACAAATGTTTTCATCTAATGTGACGTTTAATCTGATTTTATTATTTTTGTGATTTTTCACAGGTTTGTGTTTTGTGTGGTCAAATCTCTATGTCTCTCACCGTTGTGCTTAGAAAGACATTCCTCATTCTGAGGTTCATATATGGATATTTGATTTGGGATTTGGGAGGGCATTAATTTTTAATCCGTCTGTAAAGTTTTCGGTGTGTGGTTAAACACTAAAAATAGACTCACATTTTCCTAAATAATTAGCCAGTTATTCCAGCTCCATTTATCGAGTGGCCCTTCCTTTCCCTACTGAGGTGTGGTGTAACCTTCGTCATATATTACATGCGCATGTGTGCTAAAAATAAAAAAGTCATTTCGGTTGAGTGCCGTGAATTAATCTGAGGCGTTTGCAGAGGTGGTTGGTGTTTGCAACATGTGGTCGTCCTTCCTTTCCTCTCCTCCCCAGAGACTGAAAACAGAGGGAAGGAAGCCAGGGAAACATTAAACAAGGTCTGCTGCTCTGGATAATGTCTACCAAGAAAAAAAAGCAGGCTGAGATTTTATGATTTAAAGACTATTATGCTGCTTCAAGAACTCTGCAAGGGTAACAATAACCGCCATTTATTGGGCACCCACTCTTTGCCAGCTGCTGTTCCCAGCAGTTCCATGATGACGTCACTCCATCCTTATGACCTAACCCTAACCCATGGAACGGGGACCCGTATCGTCACTCTGATTTTAGACATGAGGAAACTGAGACCCAGAGATTCAGCATACCCTTCCCCCAAAGTCATTCAGAAGGACAACCATCTAAAATGTGATTAAGCCAGCTAATCAACAGGACGAGAGGATTGTTACCGTCTTCAAAACAATTCCTTTCAGCAAAGGCATCAAATGTCAACAAACACGTCAAGGAAGGATCCAGCAGGTAGAAAATGAGGAAGCAGCGTTATCTCCTGGGAATGTTCCGGGGATATAAAGGGATCAAGTCCAATGAATTCTGTGGTTCTGAGACATGTGGACCGCTGTCAATCTCCAGGAGTTCATTTAACTCTCGTCTGTTTGCGTCAACGCTTCTCCTTTCCAGGAAAGCAGAGCAAAAGGCTTTTCATCTAACTGGCTTGGGAGGGCAGGGCAGAGCCCTTTTTCCCACAAGATCCGATGGTAGTTTGGGGGATTCTGTGCCTACATCTTTGGAGGTTAGTGACCTCTGAGTGTTTCCGTTATTTATGATTCATTGTTCATCTACCACATGTTTATTGGTGCTTCAAAGGGTCAGTGAGGTGTTAGGCACATAGTATAGCCCTTGGCCTTCACGCAGGACCCAGTCAGGGGGATACAGCCCTAGATCCAGGCCAGGGTGATCACTATGCTGTCATGGGAAGAGCTGCCTTTCTCTAGTGAGGCTCTGTTTACACAAGTCAAGAAGAATCAGGCACTGAATTTGGATCAGGCATCAGGAATCCTGGATTCTTGGGTCTGCTTTGTCACTTCTGATCTTCACAACCATAACCCCATTTTAGCATTTTTTTTTTTTACATTATTTCATCTTATCTTATTTTAAAGCTGTGGAGTACAATTCAAGATCAGTGATACAAATGGCCATTGTACAGGTAAAGTCTGGGCCTCACTTTGGTCCCCACTTTGCCTAGTTTGGATTCTTATCCCCAAAAGAACAATGTTAATACAGCCCTACATGTCTCTGCAGGTCATGACAAACGTCAAGTGCGTGTGAAAGTTTCTTGAGTGTGTCAGTTGCTATGTAGATGCAAAGTTTTACGACTGAAAGGCGACATGCTATCCACTGGTTTGTTTTGTTTCCCAGTGGTTGTGTGTGGTGTGTTTTGTTGTTGTTTTACTGTCTTGGTACTAAGCAGCTGGTTTTCTGGCCCAGACTTAATAGCCAGATGTCTGAAAGTCAGAAGGACACAGCCTCTTTCCCACCCTCACCCCTTGCAACCCCCTCCTGGGGAGTGGGCTGCCTCCCTGTTTTGTCAGTTCAAACCACATCCTGCCCATTTTCACTTTCCATAAGACAGCTCGCGATACTGGTGGTTTTTAGATGTGGCAGGCTTCTTGGTGAGTGATAGCAGAGGTCTAGTTCACAGAAGTGAAAATAATTCATCCAGTGGTTAGCGCGTCAGGTGTGGGCATGGAGTGTACCCCTGCCCCCCACCTTGATCCAAATCCCTGGTCCTCCTTGGGGAGAGGATTTCTGCTCAGCCTCCTGTTTCTACCTCAGCCCGCAGCCTTCTCCTGCATGAGAATTAAGCCAGAAGCAGGAAGGACAGAGGTACCGTGGCCTGAGCCTGAATCTGGTGGGCAGCAATGGTGTAGCCTGCAGTAGCTGGAAAGGATGGCAGCGACCTTCTGGTCATTTTACAGATGAGTAAACTGAGTTCAGGGAGGGTCAGCCGGCTAGAGGCAGAGGCTGGACTGGGACCTGGGTCTCTGGGCTCCTGGCTCAAGTTCATTCTAAGAAGACTGGTTGTACCCAGAGCTGTAATGTAATGACTTGTGGCATCACTGGAATGGTTAGTCCTGGTGGCAGGGCTTGGTCCTGTTTGCTAAGAGTGAGGGCGGGTCCCACGCTGGGCTACCAGATAGCAGATGAAGCCGATACTCAGGATACCAGGCAAGCAGGGACAACAAATAAAATAAACCTTTGGAAAGAATTTGATACTTGGAGAAAGAGAAGAAGAAGGAGAAGGAGAGAAAAACTGTCAGAAGTAGCAGCAGAAGCATTTAATTAGTCATTATGAGAAAATCAGAATTTTTTGGAATTCTTAAACTTACGGTTTGGAAACTTTTTTTTTTGAGTTGGAGTCTCACTCAATCACCCAGGCTAGGGTGCTGTGGCATGCCCATGGTCATCCCAGCATTGACTTGCTGGACTCCAGTGATCCTTCCGTCTCAGCCTTCCAGCTAGCCAGAACCACAGGAGCATGCTACCATGCCTGGCTAATTTTTGATTTATTGTAGAGACGAGATCTTGCCAAGTTGCCTGGGCTGGTCTCGAACCCCTGAGCCCAGGCAATATTCTCTCCTCGGCCTCCCAAAGTGCTGGGATTACAGGCTAAGCTACTGAACCCAATCTGGAAACATTTTATTTCTTAGATGCATGATGGCATACACCACAATCTTTTGAGTGTTCACAGGGGGCCAGCAAAGGTGACGGGAGCGCTATGGCATAAAGGGAGACCTAGGCTGTCAGAGTTCAAGAGACAGACTCAAGCCCAGTCAGAGCGGTAAGGGTCCCCGAGTGTGGAACCCAAAGCCCCACGATGTCCCGTGGGCAGCTCAAGCCAGCAGGCACACAGAACCTCTGTCTCTGGGCATCTTTCTGGAAGGCTCTGAAGGCTGCAGTAGCTCTGACCACAGGAAACATGGATTTTCAGAGACGTCTCCCCCAGGGACTTCTACCTGGAATAATGCTTATCACAAGGTTGAGGGCTTTCCTTATCTTTCAAGGGCATGAGATGACCTATAAATTCTTAACTTATTAACTAGGTTTCTTGTTCTCACTGGGAATTAAAAGCTGAATGAAACTCTAGTGTGGGCATGTGAGCAGCTCACTGTGCCCCAGAGCTGCACGTTGTGGGTCTCCAGGTCCGTGGCCTGTAACTGTGGTCTCTGGAGGAGTGGTTCCAGCCCTTAGCCTGGGTAGGAAAGAAGTCTGTGTGGAGAGAGCTGCTGTCAGAGCAGGCCCCTGGGAGCAAAACCCAGCACCTGGAAGGGCCTCGTCCCAGGCCTGCCCCGGCTCAGGGTCTGAGCTAATTACAGCTCTGTTGTGGGGAGAGTCGCCCTGTGTCAGTTTAACGGACAGCCCAGATAAGAGGCGCTGGGCGGGGTCACGCAGGTTGCACAATAAACCACTCTGCCAACTGAGGGAACAGACAAGCCTTTTCCAACCTCTACGGTCACAAACGAATTTCCTTTATGGCTGCATTCTCCGCCATCTCCTCTCCATCTCCTATTTTTAGTTTTCAGGTTGGTCTTAACTAGGTTTCTGTTTGTGCGTGAGTGAGGTATGGAGGATGGTGGGTGATTTTCCCTTTTACTCATTCAAGCATCAGCCTGGTGTCTGCTGTCTGGCCTGCATCTTCCTTTCCGTGTTCAAGATGTGCCTGGGGCTTGTTATACACTGTTGACCAGGGTCGGGCGCCCATAAGGCAAGGCCAATCCCATCGTGTTGAGAGGATGAGCTTGGTCATGTCGCAGATGGTGAATTCAGTGCTGTGGCGCTTTCAAGCGGATTCACGAAGGCTTCTGCTCACTCGAGAAGGAATATTCTCTGACAGCTGCGTCCCCAAACTCATACCCAACAACCTGCCAGTTTGGTCCTCATCCTGCCATGAAAGTTTCCCCAAGGAAGATCAATTAGCCTTCCTCTCCATTGGACCCCACCTGCCGCCCTCATTCCAGCACCATCTGCACACACTGTCCTGTGCAACTGCTGTTCATTCATTCCGTCTCCATTACAGTCGTCTGTCCGGGCAGCAAGAGTAAGATTTCACAGGAGCATTGAAGACCTACAAAGTGTTTGTAATTGACTATGAGCTAATTCAGCCACGTGATCTTGAGTGACATAGGAGTTTCTAGTGCCTCTGTCTCATCCATGGAGGTATTATAAGTTTCAAGGCAGTGTCAGGACCACTGAGGGCAGGTGGCAACAATTTTCTTTTCCTTCCTTCCTTCCTTCCTTCCATCTTTCCTTCCTTCCATCCCTTCCTACCTTCCTTCCATCCCTTCCTACCTTTCTTTCTTTCTTTCTTTCTCTTTCTATAGACAGGTTCTTACTCTGTCACTCAGGCTGGAGTTCAGTGGTGCAATCATAGCTCACTGCAACCTTGAACTTCTGGACTCACGTAATCCTCCTGCCTCAGTCATCTATGTAGTTGGAATTAGGTACACATCACTTTTCCCAGGGGTCTCACAGTATTTCCCAGGTTGGTCTTAAACTCCTGACCTCAAGCGATTCTCATGCCTCAGCCTCCCAAAGTGCTGGGATTCTAGGCATGAGTCGCTGGGCTTGGCCAACAATTTTTTTTTTTTAATTCCAAAGTAGGTTATGCTAAAGCTGTGACTGCATTGATTGGCCTCAGGCTCTAGAATAAAGAAAAATAGGAGAGGCAAGCAAACTCACAAATGGCCAAAAAAGGAAAAAGGCAGGAGAGAGATGACAGAGCAAGGAGAGGAGGGAAGGGGCTGCGCATGGTTTGCACAGGTGACCTTCATAGCACTGTGCCTGAGGCTGCAGCTCCCGGTATACAGTGGCCCCAGCTCTCTTGGACCAAGAAAACCAGCCACACAGCCAACCAGTGTGCGACCCTCTGAGCCTGCCTTCTCCTCCAGCTCTGGGCTTGAGGGCACTGAGTGGGTGGGAATGGCCAGCTCAGGGAACCCATAGCTCCTGGCTCTCTGTTCTCCAGGCTCAGCTATGAGGGCAGATACAGACCCTGGGATGCTAAGGGACCCTGCTGGACTCTCTCCCAGTGGGACCAGAGAGCACCGAGGGAGCTGAACCCATGGCAATCTTGCCACGTCTTTCTCAGACATCACAGAGGTGAAGCACCAAGTCCCTAACAAAATGGAATTTCACAGATTCTGTGGCGATTCAAGGATGTTAAACTCCAACTCGAGTAAAGTCTGTGCAGACAACGCGATGCTCTAAAATAAGCCTCCATGAAGGGTCTGCATTTGTGAACTAAGCACTGAAGTCATACTTCTCCAGATGTGGTGGCGAGTCTGGGTTCATTCCACCTCTCACATCCCTCCTGGGGGCACAGGGCAGCTAACCAGTGTCCCTGACTGCTTATTTCCGGGTCTCCCTCCTTGACTACGGTCTGTTTACACAGATTAGTCTCTGATTCCTGTCCTGTGCTGAGCCTTGAGCCCTAGGAGGTGGGGTGGGGGTCTTGCCCCTTCCCTGTCACAATGAAGCAGCCTCTTTGCGTGCTAATGTTTTACCCTTGCTGAATATCAACAGATGTGGTCAAGGATGGAGAGTCCCCAGGCTGACCTCCTTGGCTCTGCTATGCATATCTAATCCCCACCCCCCCAATCGATCATTCTCTTGTCTCGCTCCTTTTCCCCTCTCCCCTGGGACCACCCGTTGCTCACCAATAATTCGAAAATGCCTTTTGTGACAGAGACAACAAGTGTCAGCAGTTTATCTGTTGTGCATGATTCCAAGAATTAAAGCTAAAAAAGAAAAGAAAAGAACAAGTCAAGAGAGTGAATGTTGATCACGGCAGAGTTCATTGGTGACCTGTAATAAGATTTCTGGAAACCTCCTTTTCACCCTGGAACTGCTTAAGAAAGCAAACACTTCTCCAGTGTGCTAGTCCTGTTTATCCACATAGTGACTTTTTCTGTTCTGTGTTTCTGGCTCCTCTTGGGGGCATTTTGCCTGGTCTGCTTCTCCAATCCTTTCATCGTTCCGATGCTCCCAGTTCACCTATGAGAGTCTTCTCACCTGGGCCTGTCTGGGAAGCCACAGCCTCTTGTCACTTGTTGCGGGCAAGTAGAGGAACATCTGCAGAGTGAGGAGACCCTTCTGGGGTGCGGAGGGAGGGGAGGAATCTCCTCATTTCAAATGAGCTCAGCCATAATGAAGAGGTGCTGACAGACAGATAAGGAAATCCCAGCATTTTTCATTCGGCATTCCAACTCATACTGTGTGAAGTTGTCTACACCTAGGATAAAAGGTGGGAAGGAGGATGGTGTCACAGATCGAAAGGGGGACTTGGCGGGAGACTGTGTGTGTGTGTGTGTGTGTGTGTGTGTGTGTTTATGTGTGTGTGTGTTTATAAGAGAGGATTCCTGACGTGATGCCCAAGAAGCCAAGGCTTCCATCCTCTGTGAGAAGAACCCAAACCCATGGCATGCAGGGGAGTTCTCCGCCTTTAACTGGGGAAGCATCTCTGTCTGCTGCAGGGTTGGAGAGAGGCGTGTGTGGGAACCAGAGCTCAGCTTCAAGAGGTCAAGACTCCCTGGAGTTGCTGAAGCTTCTGGTTGAAGAGAATCTGGAATGAGGGGCTCACTCTGCTTTTTGGCACTCCTGTTTTCCCCTAAGTTGGACTTTTTGGAGCTTTCCCCTGGTCATTTTCTCTCCATGCCCCCCCCCTTTTCTCTCTCTCTGGTGGGACCAACTGGGTGCTCATTCTGGTTCCCCTCCCCTGGTTTCCAGAGCTAAGGCTCCTTCCAGCACAGTTCTTAACCAGAACCCCAGAGAAGATACTTCCCAAGTGGTGCTGACGATAACTTCAAAGTCAACGTGTTGCTTTTCCTTCTGCTACTTGGGATTTTTTTTTTTTTAAAGAGCAAGCCTCTGAGCACTTCCTTCTTCCCTATAATATGCTGGCAAGGTGGGCTTTCAGACAGCAAATTGAGAACTAAAAAATGTTTTCAAAGAGCAGGGAAGAAAGGATACCAGGGTCATCTTAGTGCGAATATACAACCAGGCTGGCACCTCCTGTCTGTAGAGTATGGGTCTGTGAGACCATGCAGAGTAGGATAAGGAGGTTCTTGCACTCAAGAGTTTGCTATTCTAAAAAAAAAAAAAAAGACACATGAAAAAGTTCTCAACCTCACTAATCATCAGAGAAATGCACATCAAAACCACATTGAGAAACAACCTAACCCCAGTAAGAAAGGCCATCATTAATAAAGCAAACAACAACAGATGCTGGTGAGGATGTAGAGAAAAGGGATTGCTACTACACTGCTGGTGAGAATCCAAACTAGTGCAACCCCTTTGGAAGACCGTGTGGCGATTTCTGAAAGAACTAGAAATTAACCTTCTGTATGACCCAGCAGTCCCCCATTGGGAATATACCCAGAGGAATTCAAATCATTCTACAAAAAGATACCTGCACACACTTGTTTGTTGCAGCTCTATTCACAATAGCAAACCAACCATGCTGCCCATCGAAGCTGGATTAGATTTTAAAAATGTGATACACATACACAAGGGAATATTATGCAGCCATAAAGAGGACAAACATATGGACTTCGCAGCAGCCTGAATGGATCTAGAGTCTATCATACTCAGTGATCTGTCACAGAAACAAAGAACAGAGTTTCATATGCTCTCACTCGTAAGCGGACCTTGACATATTATCATAATACTGTAAGAAAGGGATTGGCAGTAGCAGGAAACTGTCAGGGGAGGAGGGGTGGGATTGGCAGTTGAGGGAGGCTGCTGGGGAGGGAGGGGCACACCTCATCAATGAGGGTACCTGCATAATGAACATCTGTGTACCTAACCCTGAATTGTACCCCACATCTTTAAAATAAAACATAAAAATAAAAGAGCTCACTGTCCTATTGGGGGCCAGTTGGAAAATGTTATGGGATGTTTGGAAGGGTCAGAGGAAAACTAAGGCCATGTTTGCAGGAGAAATGCAGAATGCGGAGAGCTGTTCAAGTCTTTTCAAGGGGGGAGGGACTCAAAGGGGAGATGGGAATGTGCTGAACCCAGAGGATAAGTAAAGTGTAGGAGGTCGGGAAGGAAGGAAGAAATTCTCGAAGGGATGAGTGTGTGTGTGTGTATGTGTGTGTGTGTGTGTGTGAATAAGCACATGCCTTGAGTGGGGTCAACAGGGGTTATTTGGCTCAGAAGAAGAATGGTGAGCACTTGTTGGGCTTCCCGGATGCCAGGCCACACTGACAAGCTCACCCCATCCATATGACAGTCCTTAGAGTCAGGGCTTATTATGTTCATTTTGCAGATGAGAAAACCAAGACTCTCTCAGGAGAGAAGTAGGACTCAAACTCCTGTCTGCCTCCAAAGTCCTGACTCTCAATCTCTCATGGGACCTGCCTGGTGAGAGTATTGTGTCGAGTGGGAGAAATATGGCTGCTCAAAGAGGGTGAACTGCCAGTATTTGAGATACGAGAAGGAGGTAGAAGGTTCCAGAATTACTGCAGGAAGCCATAGGCAGTCGTGGTAGGTCTTTGCCAGAGAGGGATGTGGAGAGAAGGGAGTTTAGAACAAACAAGCTGGTCAACATTTGCTGAAAGATGCCAGAGGGCAAGGAGACCACCTAGGAGCGGACAACATGACCTTGGGGCCCAAGGTGGAGGGTGGTAAGAGAGGAAAGGAGGATATAGTAGCCAGTCATTTCCCAAAGTGTGTCCTTCTGGTACCTTAGTCAGTGTTTCGTAAAAAAAGGGGATTTACAAGTGGTTGAATTTGGAGCACTATGGGTAGAACCAAATAAGGGTTCTTTATTGCAGAATTCCTCATAGTCTTTGAAATGCCAATATGACTCTGCAAGAGGGAAATGTATTCTGCAGTACTTCTCAAACTTATTTGACCATGAAACCCAGGTTCTGCCCAATGCCTCCTGTAGCTGCTGTTCCATGGAACACTCTTTGGGGGGAAATATGGTGCTGGTCCCTTCTAAATCATGGGTGATATGGGTAATATGCTAGCTTGGAATGTTGGGTATGGAGCCGAGGCTTCTGCTTCACTGACTTGTCGAGTTTTCCAGCTCGTTTTGTGTTCTCATCTTTACTTTGTCCCTCTCTAGCTACTGGAATCTTTTCCCTAGAGTCTGCTGCTGAGGGGGGCCCTGGGACAGTGCATTTTCTCTCATTGCAACCAGCCTGAAAGCAGGAGTAGACTCACCTTGACAATGACCCTTCTCTAGCCTTCCTGAGGACAGTGATGAGCTTATCCTGGTTGGCTGTCCAGGCTTGGGAGGCACCCTTCCTAACCCTACCTCACACATGTATAGCAGAGCCTTTCTCTGTCTGAAGAATATTCTGCCTCAGGGGAGACACCAACAGGGAATTCAGAACAGCATGAAGGTCATGGCCAGATCACAGTAAAAATAATACCATTACTTATTTGCTACAGAAGAGAATTCAGAATAAGGAAAATCTTGGACACCATCCAAGGGGGTTTTAGTTACAAAGAAACCAAAAGAACCACCTTAGAAGGTCTTACTGGTGAAGCACTTTTGAGCCCTCAGGGACTGCCAGGTGGTGAAACTGGGGAATATTTAGGGAGAAAGACTTGTCTGTTGGCATAGCTACTAGCTACATGTGTGTCTCCACTGAGGACATCAGGATTGGGCTCCAGGGACAATTCAGCATGTTGGGAGTGTAGAGACCAGAACCTTTAACCCTAGCTTAGCCACTGAAGTGCTGACTGACCCAGGGGCAAATCACTTTATGTGGTTTCCTCCTTTGGAAAAAAAAAAAACAGAGAGAGATAAAATCTGATCTACCTCTTAGAGGTTCAGGGTGGTTTCTGTTTTGCTTTTTGTGAAGAGCAACTAATAAAAATGATACCAAACCCCTCTGAAAATAAATACAGGCTCTATGCATTTCTAGCAATAATAGCAAGTATTCTCATTGGGATTGTGGCTCAATTTACCACGATAAAATCACTGGTAAATTTCTAAAAAGTTACTCCTTTGTGCACATACCTCTTGCAGAAAATGGTTTTCTGTTAGGGGAAAATTAAAGGACACTCCGAGTCATTCATTTGGGAATTTACGTATTTCCTTTCCCCCGTTGAATAGCTCTCTCTCCAGGTTTCCATTTTGGTCATATTTCAGAAATGACTGAACGTCAGATTCTGCACTCTCACTGAGAACGAACTTAGAACAAATAATGAGATTAGCAGATAAGTAAACAAACATTTTAATTGAAGGTCTAGCTGGAGAAGTACTTCGGGCAGTATGGAATTACATGTTTCCATATTCTTTGTTGGTCTGCATGAAACCAAAACCCAGAAGGTTATATTAAACATAATCACCTAACTCCACAGGGTCTTGGGAAGAGTTTTTAATGTGGTAGTTTAAAGGCGTGTGATTGTGCAAAACACAATGGCACAAATGAGTGTTTCTGTTGCTTTAGTTTCTTTCAGAAAGGAAATTAGCTCTGGGGGGAGCACAGAAGAGTACCAAATTTCAGACCTCCCTCCCACCCCAAAAAAAGAGAAACCTCCTGATGGACCTCACAGATCCCTTAGGAAGGTGGATACAAGTCCAATCTGGAATGAGGTCTTAATGCAGGTTTTATGTTGTGAGAACCTGGCCCCTGGCTCCCAGGAGTGCTTCTAAGTTGAAAACTTCATTGCATTCTTTTTTCTTTCTTTCTTTCTTTCTTTTTTTTTTTTTTTTGGTATTTAATACATATTTCATAGACTCCCATCTTAAAAGCTTTCTGATTGATTGGCGGCAGCTAGCCAGCTCCCTTATCTAACTGGACTGAGTCCTTGCTTTCTCCGTAGCTGCTGAGTCTTTGGTATCTGCAGCTGTCTGGAGTAGACTGAGGACATCCAGGAAGGCCAAATTGAATGTGAAAGACGTTGCTCTGTTCTTTCTCATCTGATGTCATGCCACTTGCTAGTTGCTTCTGATCAGTTTCACCCAGCTCCTCACTCCTTTTTCCTTTGGACCCTTAGTGGTCTTGCTACTCACAAAGCAGGTGTGTGGTTCACTGGACCCTGCAGCCCGTCCCTTCCTTGCTCTGCTGGAAGTGTTTGAGCGCTTCCTTTCGGCAAAGGAACAGCTCTCTGCAGTAGGGTGACTGTAGAAGTGGATCCCAAGGCCTACTCAGCCCTGGGACAATTCCCTCCACCACTCTTTTTTTGTCTTTACAACCACAAGGGACCCCGTAGAGCTGCCCATCTAATATGTGGCCACTAGCCGCCAGAGACTATTTAAATTTAAATGAAATAAAATTTAAAATTTTGTTTCTCAGTCACAGCAGCCATGTTTTGAGCACTTAATAACCACACGTAGCAAGTGGTTATAGCATCAGACAGTGCAGATCTCGAACATTTCTGTTATTGTGGAAAGATCTATTGGATGGCGCTGCCTTGGAGATTACCCAGCCGATGCCTCGATTTTTCCAGAATTTTAAAAAATGGAAACCTGTAAAGGTTAAATTATCTCCCAAGAATATTCAGGAATTTATAAGACTATCTTTCCTGGCCATTTTGGAATTCTGGTGGAAGCAGGATGTTCTTTTTTTAGGTACTGATTTTTGAAAGAAATTTTCCACATCTAATATACATTAGATTTTAACAAGTAAAATAATGTAATATAACAATGGTCTTGAAGTATAAAAGCACTGGGTTTGTTTCAGAAAGGCTCACCTTGGTATATTTAATTCTGCTTAAATTATTTTCTTATTTTTAATGACCTGTGGAAATTTACAAGAGACTTTGAATCCATTTTTGGAGACCAAGAAACACCATTATATTTATTCCCTGGCTGGGAGTGTGCTAGTAATACTGTTATGCTCCTAAATACACTTGGAAATTGGGTCAATTATAGAAGAAGGCCAACAGGTCAGTTGTGCCCTGGAGTCATAGGAACCATCATTACAGCATCTATAGTCAGTCGACATCATTGGTCAGTTGCAGGGTGGGAGTACAGTGGTACAGGCTCACCGCGACATGTGTATCCTGAACATACTTCATAAACACTTAGCCTCACTTGGAGCCAAGACAGACAATAAATGTCTCCTTCGTGCAACAGTGTTGAGGATTTATACAGTGCCTTATGCAAGGCCTCACTGGGAGTCGGAATTCGCAGTGAGTGGGAGCCTTGTTCAGTTGCAGAAATCAAACACAAAGAGCCATGGCATATTAAAGATGGGAAATTCAGCACTTGGGGACGCTTTAGAAAGGTCCCTCCATAGACGAGACCCAGAAACTTCCTCTGAGAGTCACCTTTCCTGCTAAGCTTCCTTGTATACAATTTATTTTTATGGAGAGAGATCAAAGGGAATTCTGCACAATTGTTTTCAGTTATTAACTAAATGAAATTGATCTGCAATTATTCTACCAGGTAAGTGAACCATGGTGTAGTGAGAAGATAAAAGAAAGAATCTAGGCTTGCCGTAGTCTTTATTAATTTCTTCTTTATCATAAATACCTCTTCTATGTTCTTTAAGGCCCCACCCACCCACATGATAAAAGAGAGCAATGGAGCGTCTCCTCTTTGCGTAATGGGGTTACGCTTCTCTAATGTTGGGGCCTTGACTTTTGGAGACCACATCATGAAAGGCTAATGTTCCCCATGGATGTGATTTCACTGAAGAGACCCTGAGAATTAGGACAGCAAAAGAAGCTGTGGCCAGTGTTGTGGGTGAATGACACCATGAGGTTGCATGCCAGAGTAGCCAACTTATAAGGACCCAGAAGACAAGACATCGGGTCTGGAGGATGCAGGGAGCATCAACGATACAGGTTTGGGCAAGTAAGGTTGAGAGCCCAGAGGTCAGAGAATTGCAAACCCAACACTAGGAAACTGTCCTCTTTTATTATTCTGCCTTGTGTGACTGAGCAAGGGCTCCATGAGTTTTCTGGTCGACTAGAAGCAAGGTCAAGGTAGGGCACAGGTTGAGGCCTTCATCATAGTACTGGAGTCTCTTCCTTCTCTTGGGTGAGCCTTTGTTCTACAAGGGGCTCAGCCTGGAGTTGTCTGTGCAGGTTCCTTGATGGAACTTGGTCTTCAGCACCCTGATCATTCAAGTGCTAATACTGTCACCTTTCTTGGAAATAATTATTGGTCAAACCAGGTATTCTTCTAACCTTTGACCTGTTATGAGGAGAGAATGAGTACAGGAACTACTGCATGGCAGGCATTATCCTTGTGGGCTTTGAGGGAAGAATTTTGAGGGTCTAGAGTGGAGTGAGGGCTGTACATGGAAGATGCACAGGAAAAAAGATGAAATGAGACTGGAGAAAATTGCTGGGCAGCGACTGTGGAACTGGAGAGGGTTAGGGTTTAAAGAGAGGCATCACTGGCTCCTGGACCTTCTCTGCAGATGATGGACTCTCTAAAGGCTAGATATTCTGGATCAAGATGGTGTGGATGGCTGGGAGCTGTCTGCACCGCGTACCGGCTGGTGGTTGTGGAGACTAACATTCGTGGAAGATGGCAGTGGTGAAGGTTAGACTTTACTACATGGTACCATGCTGAGTGGGCCCTCAGGGGCAAAGCTGGTGAACTTAGAAAGGGAAGTTTGATGCAATTAGAAAAGTCAAACCTCAGTTCCCCTACTACTAGCTGTGAGTCTTTGTAGAAAATAAATTAACCTCTCTGAACCTCAGTCCCTTTATCTATTGTTTGTGGTAGACTAAATCATGCCTTTTCCAAAGATGTTCACATCCTAATCTCTAGAACTTGTGAATATGTTACCTTACATGGTAAAATGGTCTTTGCAGATGTGGTTAAATTAAGGATATGAGCTGGGAAGTTTATCCTGAATTGTCTGGGTTGGGCCAACCTAATCACAAGGTATGATGTGGCAACCCCAAATCTGAGAGGGTTTTTGCATGTGATTCTTTATTTATTGCAAAGTCACCCGGAGACTCAGCAGGGAAAGACAATGGTTTATTAGAACTTACAGGAGACACCGATAGCAGCTGGTCAGTAAAGAAAGAATCCACACTGCAGGACAGTACAGCAAGTGATTTTAGTCAAGCAAGTTAATTATTCAACTTGCTACACGATGGTTACAATCACAGTGAGTAAGGATACTAGCTACATTGTTCTCAGCTCTGCTCAATTACTTGTACCTCGTGACTCCTTACTGGGAATATACATATTCTGCAGAGACCATCCTTGACCAGAGGATGCTCCCTGAGGCAGGAGGCAGAAAGAAGCCAGATATAGGGGGAAAGAGTCAAAGTCTGGATGTCTGGACGATTACCTCACTCAGGGTTATTATAAGAGGGTAGTAGGAGCACCAGAGTGAGAATAAGACAGAGAACATGATGACGGAAGCAGAGGTCTGAGTGATTCGAAGAAAGGTCACCGACCGAGGAATGAGGGAAGCTGCTCTGGAAGTCTGAAAAGGCCAGCAAACGATTCTGCCCTACAGCCTCCAGAAAGGACACAGCTCTGCCTACAACTTGCTTTTAGCCCTGTGATTGCTATAACATTCAAAATAAATGTACCCACCTCACAAGGCTGTTGTGACAGATTAAATGAAGCGATATATCTAAAGCACTTAGCGTAGTGTCTGCCACGCACTAGATGCCAGGTAAAAGGTAGATGACTTGATCCTTTGCTTTTAGAAATTATATTATCAGAGTCAGGGATGGATCCCATCCGACTTAAAGCCCATTCACTTACAGTATACTCAAGACAACTTGGGGTGTTTGGAAGTAGTTGTAGCTCTTCCAAAGAATCTAAGGTCAAGCATTTTAGGATTGCTGTAACTCAGGGAGACGATTCCGAGTCCTTTATCTCATTAAGCTTTTGGGACCTCAGTGTCACCCTTGGATAATCTGTTGTGTCGTCAGATCCACAGACATGTGGCTGAAATCCTGCATCCTAACTCCACACATCTATGTCCTTGGTGGCTTTTACAGGATTGCATGTGCACCTGAAGCACCTTCTCCTATAATGTGGCAGTGGAGACAAAAAATATCACCAAATTGTGTGGCTATGGAGTAGGTGAGAAGGACTCAGAGGGTGTCGTTAACAGAATGCTGGCTGGCTGCCAAGGTGTTGCAAGTCGGATGACTTCATTTGCTAGTTAGCTGATCGTTCATGTTTATCCCGTGTGTGTGTGTGTGTGTGTGTGTGTGTGTGTGT
>NW_007232986.1:79449-95720 GCF_000164805.1 Carlito syrichta | reverse complement strand
AGTGCAGTGGCACGCTCATGGCCACTGCAGCCTTGACTTGCTGGGCTCAGGCAATCCTTCTGCCTCAACCTTCCAAGTAGCTGGAACCACAAGCATGTGCCACTATGCCCGGCTAATTTTTTTTTTTTTTGGTAGTGACATGGTCTCTCCATGCTGCTTAGTCTGGTCTCAAACCCTTGAGCTCAGGCAATCCTTTCACCTCTGCCTCCCAAAGTGCTGGGATTACAGGCACGAGCCACTGTACCCAGTCCATGTTTATCCCTTTCTAGGTTCCTGTCATCACACTGGATTTATCTTGCACTGACTTTGTTTTGTATATTCAGAGACTGCATATACAATGGACAATGGCCAGACAAGATATAAAACTAGAACTCAGACCCACAATCGCACTAGCCCAGGAAACCAGCCCATTACCTATAGTAACCAGCCCAGGAGGCCAGTCTGCTGTAAGTCAGCTCACTATCCTTAGTAACAATCCAGGAAGCCAAACAATAACCCCTGCAACAACTCTAGCTAATCACATAGGATGTCCTGCTTTCAGGTAGCCCACCTCCGCATAGCCTTCCCCATGCCAATAACCTTCAACCAGACCAAACCCAAAGTCCTTCTTTTTAAAAAAATCATTATGAAGCTTTTCCCCTCCTTTGCCTGCCTTTGAGTCTCTGCCAAAAAGCAAGGGTTAGTGCGTAGCTGACTCTCTTGCTATATATAGCAAGCTCTGAATAAATAACTTTAGCTTTTCTAATTTGGTTAGTCTTCATTTATTTCCACATACCATACAACAAGCAAATGTGGATTAGGAGATGAGAACATGTTCTACATTCTTGGACCCGGACAGATTTGGTCTCATGTGATTTCGTCTGAAATGACTACAGTTGTAGCCTCATGAAACCCAAGACCCCTCCTGGTTCCTGTCTTTGTGGAGTGTGGACAGCTTCCCTAGGAGCAGGAGATGAGTGTGTGATGAAATAGTGATTAAGTTCTATTTGAACTCGAATTAGTTATGGCACAATTGGGTGAATCATAAAGGAAGTAATTAGTAGAGGCAGATGGGAAAAGTCCAAAATTGGAATTTTGTTTTTAAATAACACTTGGGAGAGAACAGTTTAGGAATGAAGACAACATATTTCCCAATTCCCTTGCACACAGATCTCATTTTAAAGAAAACAATGAGAAGGTAAGTTTTAAGTGGTGTCATAGGGAATGTTAGAAGCTAATGTCACTAATCTAAAAACTATCAGTGCAAGGAAATATCCAGGTGGTTATGGGACAGAGATATTGCAGGAACTCTCTGTAGACGTCTCAAATTGTGGATCTTTGAAAATAAGGTTCATATGTGATGCTCTCTGCAGTGTCATTGTCAAGATTATAACTAAGTTTATTGTGAGGTATCATCAAGACACATTCTCATGATGCACATCTGGCTCCAAGGACCAGAGTTGATTATTATCTTTGGGGGGTCATTTGTTATACTCTCTCTTTTTCTCTGTATATGGAAATGACAAGTCAAGCTAGGTGCAGTGGTTCATGCCTGTAGTCCCAGAACTTTAGGAGGCAGGGGCGAGAGGATTGCTTGAGCCCAGGTGTTCAAGACCACCTTGGGCAACTTGACAAGACCTTGTTTCTACAATAAATAAAAAATTAGCCAGGCATGGTGGTGCACACCTGTAGTTCCAGCTACTTGGAAGGCTGAAGCCCAACAGGTCAAGATGTGAGCACGCCACTGTACCCTAGCCTGGGTGACAGAGTGAGCTTCTGACTCAGAATTTTTTAAAAAATGGACAAGGTTTGGTAGTAGCTAATAAAATTGTTGACATGCAATCGCAAGAATTTGCTTCTTTGGTTCATGTATTTCTTCTTTTTTTTTCATTTGAGTCAAGATCTCACTCTGTCACCCAGATTGGAGTGCAGTGGCACAATCACACCTCACTGTAGCTTTGACCTTCTGGGCTCAGGCATTCCTTACATCTCAGTCTCTTGAATAGCAGGGACTATAGACACATGACACTGCACCCCACTATTTTTAATTTTTTGTAGAGATGTGGTCTCGCTATGTTGCCCAGGCTGGTCTCAAACTCCTGGGTTCAAGCAATCCTTCTTGCCTCGGCCTCCCGAAGAGCTGGGATTACAGGCATGAGCCACCATGCCTGGTATCAATTCAT
The DNA here is from genome assembly GCF_000164805.1 of Carlito syrichta. Classification (NCBI taxonomy): domain Eukaryota; kingdom Metazoa; phylum Chordata; class Mammalia; order Primates; family Tarsiidae; genus Carlito; species Carlito syrichta. Next base: position 93,558 of record NW_007232986.1, on the reverse strand, counting down.
TCCTTAATTTGAATCCCTACACTGTCTTTGCAGATATTGTGGGTTTATTATTTTGTGTAGCTGCCCAGAAAATAATGTTTTAATAGTTTGACATAATACGTAACAGTATTTTCAATTTTATGTGGCATCAAAGCATTCCCTCCCCCTAGCCCCCAAACATTTTTACTGGTCACTATTTTTATCTCCCTAACCACACTCTCTTATGAGGACATGTTAGGACAAGAATATGTTAGGACAAATGTCAACCTCTGTTGACCTGATGAGAAAGCAAAGATTCAAAGAGGCTAAATACTGTGCCCAAAGTCATGCCTTTAGCAAGCCAGGATTCGAACCCTGACCTTCTGATATCAAGAGTTCACTGCCTACCAATAGGACTTGCAATACTTCCACTGGACAAAATTCAGATCTAGTTTCCTCTTTGAGCTGACAACAGATGTTTCAAAAGAGAGAACCCTTTTGGGTTAAGCCTGGAGAAGGAGAGCTGAGAGAGTCAGAGGACACGTTTTCCTGCCTTAACAAGTTAACTAGAACGTGTGGGGTAGGGTGGGGAGCAGCGGGGCCTGACAAGGAAGGCATTTACGGACATTTCATTTGTGCATGAGCTGTAAAATATTTGTACACAGAGTCTGGCGCTGCGCTGTCCAGCATGGGGGCCAACAGCCACACGTGGCTGTTGGGTACTTGAACGTGGCTTGCTCACAATGAGATGTTCTATGACTGTCAATTCCGCTTCAATTTCAATGACTTCATATGACAAAAGGACATAAGCTGTTTCAAAAGTTTTATATTTATTTTGTGTTGACATGATAGATTGGGTTAAATAAAACTTATTAAAATCAATTTCATGGGGTTCGTTGTAACATCTTAATGTGGCTACTAGAAAATTTTAAATTACCTACATGTCTCACATTAGTGGCTCACATTTTATTTCTGTTGGGCATTGCTGGTCCAGAGGCTTCCCCTTTGGATGTGACAGGGACTTCGTAGGTGATGGTGAGGTCAGGAATCTAGTAGTGGCTCAACTAAGACTCTTGCAGTGGTGGTGGGGGGGAATCTGGGCCAGTCTGCTTTCCCTGGGGAATGAGGCCTTCATTGTGCAAGAACTTTAAAGTGCAAGCACTCCCTGTGGCAATTTCAATGGAAACATTTTCACTTCTGAACCTAGTTTCTTTCCTAAACTCCACCCAAGGCAAAATGGATTATTGCTTCCTGGAAATTGAACCAGGGGACTTTAAAGTGTTTCATATTAAAAACAGAAAAACTCAAGACTGAGAAAAGTAATTGTATTTCTAAAAGCTTTTAGAACAAATGCTTGTGAGAAATAATTTTCCTATAAATATTTCATTCCTCCTTTTTGTGTTTCCCTTTTGTTCTCCAGTTGAGAGCTTCCACATGGATATAGGAGATGATGTTTCCCTTGGGAGAGAGGATCAAAGCCACCCTGGGTCTACTTGCTGCAAAGTTTTACTCACAATCTTTGTGGCTTCTGCCCCCACCTGCCTGCAGGGCTCTGAGGTAGAGTGGGCTCAAAACTGTGGAAATACAGACAAAGAATACAGAGAAAAATTCATTGCAACATAGCATCCAAGCTGGTTGCTCCAAACAAAAAGATCCAAGGCTTGGCTCCAGAGTGAGAAATGTTGACAGTTTACCCGTGGGAACCTGGACTGAGTCTTAATAATTTCTAAAGCCGAGAACTCAGCCCACACCTGTCCTCCACATGGAGCTCAACAAATATTTGGCAAATGACTGGATCCATTAATCAACCCACAAAATGAGCATTGAGTGTGAACTGACGTGTGCAAGGTGTTTTAGCCTGGAAAATGGAGGAAATGGTGATCACTGATGGAAAGGGGGAAACTAAGAAAGGGTCTATTCGTGGGAGTAGATTATAAGTTTGCATTGGCCCATAATTGGCCTTAGTTGAGATGATAGCAAATATTCAGCTGTCCAAGGACAGCAGATGGTTGAAAAGAGAGAACTCAGAGCGATCTGTGGTGATAACAGCAGCATAGAGGCACTTCTAACCTAGGAAACGGTGATTGTATTTAGTGAAAGCCTTTTAAAGAGATGTTGAAGTATAGGATATGTCCAAATGGAGGCACTAGGATGGTGTAGGGTTGAGACTGTGGCTACAACATTCAGATTTGAGGAGCAAAGTCTACAGAGAAATATTTTTTATGTCTTGTGTTTGGTGGCCTAGCATGCAGCAGGGGTAGATGTGTCCTATGTCACAGCTGGAGATAAATTTCTTATGTTTCTGTTCATGTTGCAAGCAAGGCACTGATTGCTCTTAGTTCCAGACTCTCTTTCCAAAAATATGTGTATAGTGAGCAATGTTGGAAGACAGAGATAATGTCTCCTTCCAGAACAAAGGGCAGACATATTTGCTGCCAAGTGTACAAGATTTAAGTTCCCTAAACTCAGGCTTCCTCTCCTATATTACAACCCATTGTGTCTGTCTTCAGGTATCACCTGGTTCTCTTCATATTGCCCTGTGGGAATTGGGACTTGGGGATCCTGCTTTAAAATGCCCTAACTCTGGCAACAGCAATTACTGTGAGTAAAAAACTGTCCTTTTTCTCTGAACCAGGAGTCTCATGTATTCAACCAACATCCATAAAAGTGTGGCAGACTGACTGTTAGCTTGCAAGTAAGAAAAACCCTAGAGTTTTTGACAGTTACCCTCTGAGATTTTTATTCTGGGGTCCATGAAGGAGCTGTAGGAGACCCTGAAAAAGTCTATAATTAAAGTCAAGTCAAAGAGGGTGCTCCTGGGGGAGGTAAGAAAAGAGAACAAGAAAACAACAGGGCCTGCTGGCTTTGGGGATATGCCTTTTATTATGGATGTGGGTTTAGATAGCACATGATTCAGGATACAGGCAGACAGATAGACTAATGAAAAGTAAGGGGAGGTTGACAGTGAGCTGTAGGTTTTTTTTTTTAAATGCAAAATAGTACAAAGGTATTTTTGACATACATTTGCAACAAAAAGAATACAAGTAGGCGAAGATGTTTACAGATGATAAGAGAAGGAAGAAACCTCGGCTCTTTCATTTTGTCTTTATTCAGCAAATTATAAAGTGCAAAAAGATAAAAAGAAATTACAGTCTGCGTTTGATGGAGAGATATTAGGAGCACAGCACAGGACTCTATTTTTGGTCTTGACCTGTTTTGTAATTTTATCAAAGACTTAGAGGTATAGAAGGCTGTCTTATCAAATCTGTGGATGACACAAATTTGGAGAACTAGATAATAAGATAGAGGTAGAAGCAAGACTCGGAATGGTCACATGGCTTTGCATACAGGGCAGAGAGCAAGAAAGTGAAATTTTGCAGAAATGTCAAGAATTGGTGCTTGTGCTAAAAGAAATCACTTGTACAAGTTTTCACAGACTGCCTGGTGGTTCATGGAGGAAAGATCTGGGGTTAATATCAATCCCAGTGTAACAGACAACACTCACTGGTTGAAGCAAGAATGTGGCTCTAAGTTATTACAGGTGTGGTTTCCAGGTCAGGAAGGGAGTGACCTCAAAGCACTTGGGACCAGACAGGTGCTTATCAGGAAACAGCATTCCAGTTTGGTATAATTTTCCAAAGGGATGTTGGAAAATAAAATGTGTCCACAGGGGGCAACTGGGATGACAAAGGCTTGCAAATGGCTGGGACATTCAGCTTGAAGGAGTCTCCACTGGGAGACATTTTACCATTTTTGCATTTGAGAATCTGACATCCAGAAGGGGAAAACTGTTTCCTCTTGCTGTTTTGGCAGTTTCAAGTGTTCAAGAACCTCGTGTGGAAGATGAAGGCATCACAAGCTAGAAGGAGGCTGGGCTCCTGAGTCATTTCTTGATGAGAGGTGTTCAAGAAGAGTCATTCAACCTGCATCAGGTTATGGCATACATATACATATTTTTGTTCAGGGACTTATATTTGGAGGTTTACTTGTTATTGTAGCCCATCTTAACCTGTTTTAACTAATGCACCTTTCCTAGCCTCATGTTCTACATCAATACAATGGGAATAATGGCATCTACTCATGGAATTTTTAGGATACTTAAATAAAATTATGATACCATAATCATAATAAAATGTTTTTCTCCTTTCTCTCTGGTCATACGTCTCTTTCTTTTTGTGTTGGCTATTTTTTTTTTGAGTCGGTGTCTTACTCTGTTGCCCAAGCTGGAGTTCAATGGCACACTCATAGTCACCCCAGCGTCAACCTGCTGGGCTCCAGGGATCCTTCCACCTCAGCATTCCAAGTAGCTAGAACTACAGGCGTGCACTACCGCCCCTGGCTAATTTTTGATTTATTGTAGAGACGAGGTCTCACCAAATTGCCCAGGCTGGTCTCGAACCCGCAGGCACAGACAATTCACTGACCTTGGCCTCCCAAAGTGCTGGGATTACAGGCTGAGCCACCAAGCCTTGCCCGTGCTGGCTATTTTTTAAAAGTTCTAGGCGTTGAAGTACTCCAGACCTCTATCCTCACCTGTTCTCTCATTCCCCAGGAGACCGCATCCAGGTTTAGGTGTACATACTATCTATATGCTGATGACTCTGATCAAAGTTCTGTTTCAGTCATATTAAGAATGAGACACCTGCTAGCTGTTCAAGAGAAGATGTTGATTACTCAGCTGGACATGAGTTTGGTGCTCAGGAGAAAGACACAGGATGGAGTTATCAACCTATAGAGAGTTTTCCCTTAATTTTCCTCCACCAGATATGATATCACCCAACTCACTTTCTCAATCCTCTAGCTCAACAAATGACACTACTATCCATCCAACTGGTCAGGTTAAAAAGCCAGCAGTGATCTTTGAACTCATTGAGGTCGATGGACATACTTTCCAGGGATGGTCCCTTGAGGGTGATGAGACACATGTTAAAAAAAAAAAGTATAAGAAGCTAATCAATTATAAACGTAAGAAATCATCCAGGATAAAAAATGAGGGATAAAAATCTGGATTTGAGAAGCAATAAGAATAATGTCAAATTTCCAAGTGTTGCAAAAGAACTTGTTTCAGTATTTTTCATGTAGAAAGTATTTGCATGTCAAATTATGGTGTACATTTTACGGTTTGTATACATTTGCATATGGTTTGAATACATCTGTGTGGTTTTTTCTATATGTGTATCTTCCAAAAGAGATTCATGCATTGGTTGAATTGGCCTTGGAATGGTCCTGTCTAGGAAGTCCCTGTTCTTGGTAAGAGGTTGACAGGGATCTGGGATGCGATCTTCCACTTGGTGGCAGTGTGTTGCGGGACACGAAAAAACACAGTCTACTCTAAATCCACTGCCTTCCCTCCTCTTCCCATAAACATGGAGTAGGAATACCAACTAAATCTGTCTCGTCGCGTTAAAGATGCATACAGTGCAATCTAAGTACCATAATGATTTGATACTCAAACACCATCTACAATGAAAAATACAGAAACAAGTTCTTTTTTTAACACTTGGAAATTTGGCATTTTTCCTTCTGTTTCTCAAATTCATATTTTCAACCACCCTTTTATTTCAAATGAGATTTATTAATATTTAAAATCAATTAACTTTTCATACTTTTCTGCAAAAAAAAGTTAAGTCTATGCATTTACACGAATTTTCGTAACCTTCAGGCTTTACTTCTTTGCTCCCGGATTGAGTAATTATCACAATTATTATTCTTATCCAATTATCTGTTTTCTTGATGCTGACAGAAAGATTAATTTAAATAAAAAGCCCTGCGGGGTAGTGTCTGCTGCCTTCCCTGCAGATCTGCCCTTTAGTTTCCAATAAAGTCCAGAAGAGTCCCGAGAGAGGCTTCCGGGGAAGGGATCTTCCAACAAGTCTGCTGGTGTGTCACCTGAAAGAAACTTGAAAGACACGTTCCACATTTGCACGTGTTTGAGTTGACATTTAATTCAAAAAATTTGAATGTAAGTAGTTTCTAAGGATATAATTTCCAATTCCTTGTTAATAGTATGAAAGAAAAAATTGTCCCCAAACTGTCTGTGGCAGAGCTTTTATGTATGATGTAATTTGTAACCCCTTCCATGAAATAATTATGGCTCCTGATAAAATGCTTGGGTAATTTCCGGATAGACTTTAATGGGATTAAGAACTGCTGAGAACTTAGGGTTCCCCACTCAGCTATCTTAAAACATGTCAACCAGTCTCTAACTGCTCCTTTGTTGTGGTGCCATTTCTTTTTTTTATATGTGTCTCTTCCAAAAAAGACTTGCTGAATTGGCTGGCTTGATGGGAGCCTCTTCCCTTGAGGCCAGTTTGAAACAGAATTTTGACACATGCTAATAACAATCTTGCCTGAGAAGTTATTTTAACAATGGATATTTTGAAAATAGATTTGCTACATCACTTTTTAATAATATACAAATGGAATCTATAATATAGTAATATTATAACATATTATATCATAATAATGTTTAATAATATACAAAGGGAATCTAAATACCATATCCAACATTTTCTACATGAAAAACCTAGTTGTTTTTTGACATTTGGAAGTTTTACATTTTTTCCTCTTCAGGCGGACAATTCTACCTCTCTTTTTATGCAAGTATGGTATCTTTTACAAATGAACGTTTAATATTGATTAATCTCTCATAATTTTCTACAGTAAAGTCTATGCATTTTTTTGTTTTTCCTAGGTTAATTATTACAATTATTATTATTACTTAACTGATTAAAATGCACAAATATATTACAAGTTTGATAAATAATAACTCAATATAAAATTTAAATTTCACTGGAAACACGCCTCTTAATGAAATGAATGGGGCTGGTTTAATCCCCCTTGCCAAGAAAGATATCCATAAATAGAAATTACTTATTGCTAGAAAGAGCTAAGGCTTACCATCAAGTCTATTCTTGGTTTTCATTTTACAGACATAAGCTCTGAGGAGTGTTGTTCACACGACAACTATGTGGGAGTTTTGTTATAGTGATGCTATCCAACTCTTTCAATTTCTGAGTTATAGTCTAAAATCACATTTTAAAAAATCGATTGGCTGCCTTCACTAGGTACTCTTTCAATTTTGTTGAAAGTAAAGAACTGGAAAAACAATTTGCAAAAGGATTTGCGCCTGGTCATTAGAGTTTAATATAGCTGCAGGATTTCAAGTCGTGCCTTCTGGTAACCCAAGAATTTTAATACCCTAGGGCCATGCTCAATGCTGTGCAGATAAATTGGGGGGGGGAAAGGAAAAGGGAAAAAAAGAAGCTCTTCGTAGCTTTTGCTCATTTGCATGGTATGGTGTGAATGCTCCCACCATGGCCAGTTTCAACTTACCAACCTGACTTTGCTGACAGGTACTTGGGAAGACCCACACACAGTTGGTTCTCCTGGCCAGGATGAGGCACTCCACCACTGCAAGGGCCTCACAGGGAGATTCAGGGGGGATGAGCAGTGTACTTCTCTTTTGAAAAGTGTGACAGGTGATTGTGAAATGGTAGGTGGGTGAGGAGAACTGGCCTGACTTCAGGAGTGTTCTCAAGGAGATTAGTTTATAAAAGTATCCCCCTGTGTGCTGAGAACGATGAGTCTTTTGAACATCCCCTACCTAGGTACCCTTTCGAAAGGCTGTGCCCTCAAGGTTCCATGTGCCACAGTCTGGAGACCACAGATTGAAAGATGGAGCATGGGCCTTGGAGTAAGACATGCCGGGACTCAAACACTGCCTCTGTAACTTATGATATTTGAGAATTTGTTTCTTATAACAGTATATTTTTAATGCCTGAGTCTTAGTTTTCTCCAGTAAAACAGGAGAAGCCAATACCTACCATCCAAAGTCTGAGGACAAGTGTAGATACATACAGTGTTGTATCCAGCAGTTGTTCAACAGAGGGATGTTACTACGAGAGTCCTTTTAATTGAGCCCAAGTGAGGAGACTTGAAGGATTGACGCTCAGGCTATCAAGACCCAAACTAAGTGGGAAACATTGGATCCTTTGCAATTTAGGGTTTACCTGCTCTGAAGCAATTGGCTGCTTTGGTTATCTAAAAATGGTAATTTCAAGATAGAACTTTCAGCTTGTTTCCTTCCTTTTCATACAATCTTTCATTTTATGGAACGCAGAAACTGGGAGGTCTTTATGGAAGAACACACCCAAAGCAAGAGTGGCTGTCTCCGGGAGCAGAACTCAAGACTGTTACAAGAAACAAAAGGGTCTCCTTCTAAGGTGGCTTCACCTGTAAGACAATCCCTTAGCCTGGTCCCCGGGGGTTTCATTAGAGCAGGGTTCATGGTGGTTTTACTGGCCTGTTAAGAAGGCTTTTCAAAGTCTTGTTTAATGATAATGAATGGCAGGACAAAATCATGGTAGCACATTATAAACAATTCCAGGGCACAACCAACATCTCATACTGTACTTTATTTTTCTTCACAATATTAACTGGACAGACAAGGAAAGTTTAATGGCAATGTGACTTTTTCCAACAACACAAACAAAGTGCCATTATATTTAATGGTGGCCAACTGGAGGCTTATTTGACCTTAACTATGTAAAATATGCTTATCACATGTTTTTGTGTGTGTGTACAGTGCAGGATATCAACCACCCCTAAAATGTACCAATCTTAAAAACAGCCATGGAAGGTAAACGTATAAAAATCTTAATAACAAAAGCTTTCAATACGAAACACTTATTGTACACTTATTTTTATTGAAAACAAAAACAAGCCCAGTAACTGAAAACAAAAGCGAACCTTGGTGGAAAACTGAAGAAGGTATCATAATAAACACAAACACCAAAAGAAAACTTCCCCAAAATAAACTTAATTCACTATCACTCCTTCAGGTGCTACCCTGGAAGGAAAAGTGTAATGAAATGAGCTATCTGGAAGGCTCCCGCAGATTTCCCAAAAGGTTCAGGTGCATGAATTACTGGGTATTTACACTACGGTCTTATTTATTAACAGTCCCAGGGTTTTTTATTCTTATTAAGCTAGCCTTCCCATCTTCCACATGGATTTTCATTTTCTGTGCTGAGCTTGGTATGCAACAACTTTGTCATCCATAGGACATTGGCTTTATTTTTCTGTGGTAGTCAAGATGAATTGGTGCAGTACCATTCGTACTCCATCTGGTTTTCTTTGTGCCCAGTGAGATGCATATTTCATGGTTGTCTGAGGTCATGGTTGTCCAAAGACATGGAATAGAATGATTCATTGGGGAAGGCTAGGGACTTGCATTATCACTTACCCAATTCCGTTTCATATTGTTTTATTTATTTTATTAAAAATGTTTGTCTGCGTGTGCATTGCAAATATTTAGAAACAGATGTCCCTAACAACCAGAAGGTTGTCATTAAATATCCTGGTGGGTAAAACTGCAAATTTTTGTTTAAATACCCATCAGGCATATCCAGCTTGAAATTTATACCACTGCACTGCCAAACTGAGCTGCACTTTGAGCCGTGCTGATGTCTTTGCAATCTAAATGTCGTACCACAGAACTTCAAAATGTTTTCTCATTTGTCACATAAGGTCCTCCACAGAGGCATCAAATTAACTAGTAAAAGTCCCTCACACCCCACAGTTCTGGCTATTCTGAAAAATTCCACCACCTGATCCAAACTTGGGAATATTTTACTCATTTAAAAATTCTTCCTCCCTCCCACCCCTGCAACAAATGTCCTTTGTGTCATAATAATTAAAAAAAAAAATCCCTGAAAGATCCAAATTGAATAACAATAAAGATCTGATTGGAACCTTCATAAGCCTGACAATGTAGAATTGTATTTCTTAAAAAGTGTGTAACCACATTTGTCTGGGCTGCAAAAGACACCACGGAATAAGATCAGAATAGAATTTCAACTGACTCCCTAATTTCCTTAGGATGGCTTAGATTTCAAGCCCTTCCTGTTTTTCTCTGATAGAGAAGGTGTACATTACTAACTATAAGTGATAAGAAAGTATAAAAACAGCCACTGCCTCAAAAGTACAATTGGATTTGGGGTTTAAGTTCACATTTATAAATGATTTGTTTTAGGAGAAGTTTAATTACAAACATAGACTATTTGCAATTCTGTTCATTCAACAGATCCTTGATATAAAAGCTAGACATATGATTGCCCTAATTATTTATATTTAATCTTGATTATCGTAACTCCTCTTGACTTATAATCACTTCCTAATTTTTCCCACTGGGGCAGAGCTAGATCTTTAGATGATGAGCAGTAAACATTTACTAATTAAATAAAAGTCATATATATATGAAGGGCCACATCTGAAAATGCTGAGTGGAGTGAGCTGAGGGAGATTTTTTTTTGTTGTTTGAATTATAACAAGGTACTTCATCCTAATGTGACTTTAATCCAAATATTAAGCCTGTAAGAATTTTCAGCCCCTGCAAAATCTTCTAAGGTGAACTGTTTGCTGTAGAACATATCAGCTGTAGTTTCACCCTCTTCCAGAGTACTTGTGCAGTGAGGGCTTAGGAGGACGAAGGAGGCGTTTGACTCCAGTTTGGAAAGTGCTTGTATTTCATTTAACTCTGACCACGGCCAAGGTAAAGAGAAGCATGTGAAGAGGGCTCGTTTTCATTCACAAAGAAGAGCTCAGATTCAGGTGTGAACCTTCTCAAACGAAATAGGGATGCTTTTCTCCACTGCCAGATCGTAAAATAATTTGATACAATAAAGAAAGAGGAAAAAATATGACTAGTTGAGGCTTTGATGTACATTCATCGCTTCTAACATGTTTTAACAATTTAAAAAAATGCAACATCAACTACTCTTAGAGTGAGTGCAGCCACAATACTGTACAGTTCTGGGATCAGGCGGCTGGGCACCTTTACCATTAAAACCAAACAACGAATCTCAAAGGAAAACCAGCCGGGAGTTAGTGCCCCCCATGACCTTTTTTTAATATATATACACTTTTCAATACTCTGTGAATCCTGCTTGAATCACAACAACAATAACAACAACAAAAGACAAACAGGCTCTATATTAAAAATGTCCATGTTCTTCATTGTTACTTCTAAAGCAGCTTGGAAGATCTTGCCACGTGGAGTGTACTGCACACTGACTCCATTTAAATGGTCTTGGCAGAATAGCAGCACAGGATTTGATATTCCATATTCATCACTTTGACAATGTAAACCTCTCATAAAATAATATTTTGCTTAAAAATTAGAATCATTCAAAGGTCTGATCATTCTGTTCCCTGAGGCCCGCCAGGGAGGTCTGGCTTCATACCACAGGTTTCCTGCTTTCTCCGTGGAGTGTACGCGCCACTGCATTTCAGGAAGTCCCTGAAGGGCAGCCACGAAAAAACCCCCTGCAGAAGGAGGGCAGGAGGGCTCTGGGTGGGTCTGTGTTGAAACAGGCCACTCAGAGCAACTCTCTAAGGGTCAAACCATCATAGTCAGATTTTAATCTTCTGGTCAGTTCCCATCTGGATTTTTAACTGAATGAACTTCATGGGTTTAACCAAAGATGCATGTAATCCTAAATAACATGAGTTAAATGCTGAATTTACTTGCAGGAACAAGTAAATCTTCAAGAAACAAGGTCAGAGGGACAACAGATAGATCCATCACAATATACAATTCTGTTGACATGGAAATGCTGGTTGACACAAAACTCCTCCGTGGCCGGTGAAATCCAGGGCATCTCAGGTAGCTGAGACTCAGGGCCAATCTCACCTTCTCAGAAATGCTTTTGAAGAATCAAGAGACTAAAATCTCAAACAGAAAATTATCATTTTTGCTAACACATAGTGTAGAGGCCGTAACTAAATACAATTTTTAAAAAAACGCTGAGATGCATGTATTTTTTTAAAGCAGCTTTCGAAATATCAACCACAGCATTAAACATTGAACATAGTACATTCCAAAGTTAATACAGATAAATGGTATATAATGCGATAATGCCACAAAGTTATTCCACAAAAGTCTCAAGGTTGAAAAATATATGTTCTAGTTGATTAGCTGGAGATTTTACTTCTTTTGCTACTTCTCTACAGTTTTCCACCACTGATTTTTTTTTAAGCGCCCCAGGATGTACAGATAATCCTCACACTCCACACCTGGAACTTTTTTTTTTCTGTCAGGTTTTCAAATAAACCAAACTACAATGACAAGATAATGTTTTACATGTAATTCCATAGACATAGGTCAATTAATCCATGACATCTCGTTTCAACACTTCCTTTAGGATTTATGACCTTCCTCAAAGTCATTTAAAGCCTTGCTTTAAACTGCACAGACAAGCTGATGGCCACACAGCCAACACCCATGTGCCTTAGCCAAAATGGGCCACAGCCAAAACAGGCTAGGGCTGTCTCCTTTCCTCACGTTTTGTTTCAGCAGTGGCTTGCCAGCCTTCACCATGTCCCTCTGCTAGGACAGGCATAGTGCCTTGTATCTTTCCCTCCACAGTGATAAATGTCTTAAGAGAGCCGTGGCTCCCAGGTTCCACGTTCCATGTGAAAATGGCCGACCCGAAGGGCCTCGGGGTGACAGGCCCAGGCCGAATTCTTCTATTGCTCTTTCTTGACAGTGGGATTCTGAGCTCCGTCAGCTTCCAAACATTCAGAGACCGCACTGCTCTGTTGAAAACCCCTGGAGGAGGCCAGTGGGTGCCCAGGCTGTGTTCCAGGACCAGGCCACCGAGCTGGGACACAGGTTCTGCAGACTGCGGTCCCCTGAGAGCAGGCACTTGTGGCGGCCCGATGCTCTGGGTAACTCTAGCCTTCCTGATGCCTAAGTCACTGAAACATTCCCTTTCTCAAGTTCCAGAGCATTCTGTTTCCTCCTCAGACAGAGCCAGTATTGGGGGGCAGGGTGGGGTGTATCCAAAATATATGATATACACAATCAGGGTTTAAGGTACTGGATGATATTGTATAAATTGCTAAAATGCTTCTCGGCACAATTGGTAGCTTAAAAAAATACTTTCCTATGGTTTAAGGGCATTTTTCCCATCACTGTCCTCTGGTGTGGAAATCTTGGCGGGTACCACATCCATCTGAAGTTCCAACTTTTTCCTCCAACCAAGTATGTACCTTGTGAGTCAGATACAAAGAGTCTGCTCTTCAGGCCAGGGAAGAATGAACTTCCCTCCCCGCCAAGGCAAGCACTCTCTGTTAATATGACAGCCCCCAGGGCAAAGAAATGCAAGTAAAATGAACAACTTCTCCCCAGCCTCCAGCAGCCAGAAAACTGGCTTCCCCAACAGTCAGGTCCTTTGTCCGTCTGTTTGCTCTTCAGATGGTGAATCAGTCCAGCCAACAACATGGAAAACAAATCTGTGTTTAGAGGCACAGGACATCCAGGTGGTGCCGCACACGGTGGTGCTTGGCAATTCGTGGCCGGGTTTCCAAAGACAGGATTTTCAGTGGGACTGTCTTAAATAAATAAATCTTCTTTTTTAAGAATGTAAAAAATAAATGATATTTCCCTTTGGCAGTAAATAGCTGATTCGACGTTTTGCCTGAAAGCTGTTGTGTGTGTGTGTGTGTGTGTGTGTGTGTGTGTGTGTGTGTGTGTGTGCTGTGCACGTGTGTTTTGTTCATTTTAAAAGAGCCCACAGCTTTGTTTCATGGTACATCACTGACAATGCATATTATCTCTACTGCTTTAGTGAACCTTTTGCATATTTGTCTGGGGCAGGCGTGTTGACTTCACTTGTGGCCCAGGTAGGCACCCAGGGTGATGCAAGCACCCACCAGAGCCAGGCTGAGCAGAGTCTTCAGAGATAGCCAGGAGAAATCAAACAGAGGCCGCATGCTGGGACCATACAATTCCACAAAGGCATCCTGCAGTGGGGGGGGTGGGAGGGGGAAGAAAGAGTAACTGCGACACTCCGGTTACAAGCTTCAACCCCTTTACTTATCTCACTTTCCCCTTAGCAACATGCGATCTAGTGCCAGGGGTAATCACCTAAGTTTCCAGATGTCTCTGCTGCTTCCCTAGCTAGTGGGCCAATGTCAGCCCAAGTCACGCTAGCCAATCCTCCATGATTAAGCTGACCACCATAGGTTACTACCCAAATTAAGTGGTAACAAAACTGGAGAGCCCCCCAACCTCCTCATCCCTTGTGTAAAAGCATCAAAGGTGATCTGCTTAAGGAAATCAGAGCCTCTGAATGTACTCCACTG
>NW_007232986.1:67238-79429 GCF_000164805.1 Carlito syrichta | reverse complement strand
GGGGGGGTGGGAGGGGGAAGAAAGAGTATTAGTGAGAGAAAGAACACAGAATGTCACCCCACAGAGAGAGGAGCATCCCACCAGGGCAGCCTGGGCAGCATTCTCCCCTCAGAAGGGCAAGAGGGGGAAAAGAAACACTCTTTGGAAGCCATGATTCAGAAACTGCTTCTTTCACTCACTCAAAAAACATTTATTGAGAACTTATTTACATGCCAGGTACCTTAAAAGACACAGCAGTGCGTAAAATAGATGAAAAGTTCCTACTTTGAGAAACTTCTGTCTAGTAGCGCCGTATAGACAACAAACGAAATAAATTATCATGTGGTGTGTGAGAGACTGGTAAGTGCTGAGGAGAAAAATAAAACAGCAGGGGCAGTTAGAAAATACTGGAGGTTTTACAATTTTAGCTAGAGTGGTCATTTACAAAAATAACAAAACATAGCAAAGACACCGACAATCACACTCCTTTATTGAAGGCTTGCTATTGGCCAGGCACTGTACCAAATGCCTCATGTGATTTTTTAATTTATTCTTTGAACCAATCTTTTTTTTTTTTTAATTTTTGGAACCAGGGCTCCATCACCCAGGCTGGAGTGCAGTGGCACAATCATAGCTCACTATAGCCTTCAACTCCTGGGCTCCAGCAATCCTCCTACCTTAGCCTCCTGAGTAGCTGGGACTACAGGTGCATGCCACCACGCCCAACTAATTCTTTGAATCAATCTTACGAAGTCATTTTATTTGTTCCTGTTCTGAAGATTAAAAAAAAAACAAACAAAAAACCCCGAGATTCACAGATGTTAAGGGACTTGTTTAACAAATGGCAGAGCCAGGCTTTGAACCCAGGTACAGACCAATTCCTTTTCCTCTGCTGATGCCCTGGCATGGCTAATGGCAGCTCTGTGAGAGTGCTTGGTTGGCCCTAGTGCTCAGTTGGTGGACAGACCAAGAGTGGCTTTGACTGATGGGGTTCCAGCCTCTGACGTTGAGAAGAGGGCTTTCCCAGGGAAAGGAAGCCATTGGTTTGGGGGGCCGGTTCTCTTGAAGGTAACTAGACTGGACTACCACAACTGCATTTAACTCAAGTTGTGAAGTTCACCAAGCACATGGTCAGTGATGCGTCATCTGGATACACAGGCCCCTGTGGGACAAGGATGTCTGTCTTCCATTCCCATCGCTGCATCTGAAGTTGGGTCTGTAGTGTGCTGTGGCAAAGTCCACCCTTTGGATGGTCTTAGATTGAACAAATCACTGAATGCTCATCTTCTAAATATTGGGGGGATTGTATTTCACTTTTGGGCCCAGTGAGCATTTACACAACTTCCTGAAAGAATATTTGAATATATAAATCAGAAAATGAATTATTTTCGCTTGCTGTGATTTATTCAAGTAGGAAGAGAAAAACAAGACATAGTGTCACATTATTCCCAACAACTTTCAATCAAAGCACCCTTTTTTTTTTTTTTTTTTTTGCAGTTGGGGTCTCACTCTGTTATCCAAGTTGGAATGCAGTAGTGCAATCAAGGCTCACCATAGCCTTGGCCTCCTGGGCTCTGATGATCCTTCTGCTTCAGTCATTTCATTGGCTGAGACTCTCGGTATGTGCCACCACACCCTGATAATTTTTTGATTTTTTTTTTTTTTAAGACAAGCTGTCACTATCTTGCCCAGGTTGGTCTCCAGCTCCTAGGCTCAAGCGATTCTCTTGCCTCAGCCTCCCAGAGTGCTGGGATTACAGATGTGAGCCACTGCACCCAGATGCATACGATTTTATTACAAGAAACACCAATATTCCATGACTTTATGAGCATTGCTGTGGGGAATGTTCTAGCAATGTGTGAAGTTTTTTGTCTATCTGGGGCAAGTATGGTAGTCTACAAACCAAGTATCATCTTTGTCTCCCCAGTTCTGTGCATGATCTTGGTACACTGTAGTTACTTAGTAAATGTCTATTCAATTAATGATTAAAGTTTTTTTAATTCAGTCATTGGTTTGAATTCTGACTTTGGCCTAATACTTTACTCAAATGCTTATTAATCTGTATGTTTGAAATTACCTCTTCTATACGTAACCACCTCTGGAAATCTCTGAGTAGTCTTGAAGTAAAGGTTTAAGGCATTGTTAAGGAAACTTCCCATGTTATTAAATACAGATTTATACAGTTATTTTTCATGAGTACATTGTAGTCTTTTACTATATATGCATATATAATTCATTATTTAGGGTGTTTAAAACTTTTGCTACTATAAAAATTATTACATGTCTTTGTACATAAATTCTTGTCTAGTTGTTCAGTTGTTTTTTTGAAATAAATTCCTAGAAGTGAACTCAGTTGATCAGTCATCAGTATCGCTTCCCACAGTATGGAAGGGCTGGTGCTAAGCCATTCTCACTCTCTGATTGATTGTCGTGTGACCAATGGCACTTTTTAAAAAAGGTGGCTACACGTTTAGGGCAGGGCTCATACTGAGAGTGTAATCCTGTCTCCCAGAGGACTCTTGGCAATGTCTGGAAACACTTTTGGTGATCATGATTTGCGGTAAGGGTGCTCCTGGCATATAGAGGGTAGAGGCCAGGGATACAGCTCAACATCTCACAATGCACAGGATAGTCCCACCACAAACAACTATCCAGCCCCCAAATGCCAATAGTGCCGAGACTGAGAAACCCTATTCAAAAGATGCTCTGTGATCATGGACGACAGAGGAACAAATGATCCATCTAGTGTGTCAACAGCATTGGTCAAATTAGCACAGATTGATGAGTTAGCCCAGACAAGTAACTGCTCACCAACAAGTAGGTGCTCTGTATTCTTGGGAGGTACTAGGTTAACTTTTACCAGGAGAGGGCGCAAGGGTTTTCTTCTTCTTTAATGTCTATTGTTAGACATTTCTATATTTGAGCCTTAGAAAAGCAAGGCAAGAGACATAAGTGGAATATACGTGTTGTAGAATTATGATTGCTTGCCAAGAAGCAAACCATCTCTCTATATAATTAGGGATCAGCAGGGCAGGAAGGAGTCAGGACTTCTTCATGAGCAGGAGAAACTCTGCCTCTTCCAAAGAGCTTCCCAGGATCTCAGACACAGCGGTAAATGTGGAGTCGTCCATCCTTCCATGATTCTCCTCTGAGGGATGGGGAGGCTGAAACCCCCAATGGTCCAGTCAAAGGACACTCCAGATTCTTTGGGGGACACTGGCACTGGGCTGTCTGTACTTCAGCTTGTCATTGAGAGGGTCAATGGCTGGACCAGAAATTCTGTTAGTCACCAATGGAATTGTCTTTTCTTTTTAAATTTTTTTATTTTAAAGATGGTGGGTACAATTCAGGGTTAGGCATACAAATGTTCATTATGCAGGTACTCTTGTTGATGAGGTGTGGCCAATGGAATTCCCTACAGCAAAATAAGAAACGGACTAAGCCCCTGGCCGTCTGCCCTTTCTGGACCTGAAGCCATCCTGGGAAACTGGATAGGCAGGGGCAGACTCGGCTGGTATCTTCTCCCAGTCTGCCAGGCACACAGTACTGGCAGGGAGAAGAAATGCCTTCCCCAATATCCCTAGAGATGGAGCTGGAATAATTCCCTCTCAAGACCCCCTCTTCCCCTGCCCATGCCACCACCCACCCTCTGCCACGCTCAAATAACAATGCTTCGAAAGGACCTAAGAGGCCATTTCTGATGTGCATTATAAGGAGAAATGCCATTTCTAGAGTGGGGGGAGCTCAGTTGCCATCTCTTGACCCAAAGTATGAGCACAGAGGAATTGTTGCAGTCTTGGGGGTCTGGGAAGGGCACTGGACTTGGAGGAGAAATCTGGATGAACCCCGGCTCTGTCTTACTAGTTTATGACCTTGAATATATTACCCAATTCTGAGCCTCACTTACTTCACTCATGACCATAAAATTGGTTGTTGGGAAGATTAGCACAGGTCACTCCCGGCCATTTGTAAATCTATAAATAATGTGAACTCGCACAAGTGTTCACACCTTGTTCTCCAGTCTGTTCTCTTGCAAACCTGCTCTGTGCCTCCTCAACCGGCCTTTTCACTCCAGAAGCTCTGCTGAGCCTGCCATGTTACAGAAGCTCTTGGTTCTGAAGATAGCCCACCATTTCTATAGAAATTATGAATTAAAATGTCCATACTCTGCAGTCTGGTCAAAGATGGGAAGTGACAATGCAGTGCCCATGTGTCCTTTCTCATAATTTATCGGTCAGGCTGCAGCACTAGGAGGCAACTCATTCAACCTGCTCAAGGTTGAATCTGCCCCCAAAACTTTGCCCTTCAATGATTCCAGAGTGTAAGAGCAACCCTGTGGCTTCAGGACGGAATGTCCCAAAAGCTACTTTCATAGAGAGTCTTCTTGCTTTTTCAAACAACCTGATTAGGGCGATTTCCGAAGTCTGTTTGAACAGTCTGTCATTATTTGTTTAAGTTGGAAGGCTGTTTTAAATAAACACACGCTCGTTTTATGTATTAAAAGCAACAAAGAGGGGGAAGAAGAAAACCTGGGCCGTCATCACGTTCTTCGGACAAAATCCCAGTCTATATATTCAGGAGGCTTCACATCTCCTGTTCATGTCAGGACTAGCAAGAGCTCTCCCACTTCCCAACATGCACAGGTTCTGATGGGAGGGCTCCTGTGCCCTTCACTGGCCCCTCACAGCGGGGAGGAGGCAGGCGTGGCCCAGCCCTGGTTGCTCTTTCAACAATAGCTTCTTCACAAACTTCAAATTCAGAGGCCACAGAGGACCCGAGTTCCACCCAGGGCGGTCAGGATGGCCAAACTCCCAGCCCCAGACTCTTGCTGCAGGGTTACAAGCAAGCTAGGAAGGTGTGGATGGGAACAGACAAAAGTCAGGACTCCTAAACTCAGCAACAATGTCCTCATCCCTCCTGCATTGCCACCAGGTGGTGCGACCACTCTCATGTGCCTTCTCAGCCTTATCTTTTCTCTGTCTCCCTGGAGGGAATTTGCCCTCCAAAATTTTCCTTTTTCCCTCTCAGAACTCTTCAAGAAGTTTCATTTAATATGATTTCAAATAAAACGAGATTAAAAAAAAAATCCAACTGTTCAGATTGGCAAATATGGAAGAAAATGTTCATAGAGTGTTGAAAAGGATGGAGTAGCAGTGGGGGTGGGGTAAGGTGTCCCCAAAACACCCCTACACCAGGAAAACGTGAGTGTAAAGACCCTTTGAATCTGGTAATGCATATCGAAAGCCTTAACGATATGACCTTTTTGTTAGTAACACAACTTCTAGGTATTTTGAAAAGCATAAAATTTATTGGAACATAAAATTTACCTGGAAACAACTCATATATCTGAAGATATGATTAGCTAAAAGACTTAGGACACATCCATACAATGGAATATTGCTCATTAAAAGTCATGCTTTATATTTACTGACAAGGAAAGATGTTCCTTATATCACATTGAGTGAAACAGGACAAAATGGGAAGCAAAACATGATTCTGCTTTTGTAAAAACCTAACATATATAGGTGTGTGTGCGTGTGTGTGTGTAACATAGAAAAAAGAATATAAATAAAAACATCAAGATGTTCAGTGATTATCTTGGAAGACAGGACTGGGAGGGAGAAGATGAAACTACTATGATTTTTTGGGGGGGCTCAGCTGCCTTTTCTAATTTTTCTGTACAAATATGTATTACTATTTGAGAAATGTATTTTAATATAGACTATAT
This sequence comes from Carlito syrichta, assembly GCF_000164805.1. Classification (NCBI taxonomy): domain Eukaryota; kingdom Metazoa; phylum Chordata; class Mammalia; order Primates; family Tarsiidae; genus Carlito; species Carlito syrichta. The sequence continues at coordinate 73,722 of NW_007232986.1, read as the reverse complement.
GTAGTAATGATACGTGCTAAGTGCTTATTTAATCTGGAAAAAAAACACACAACAGACTCCATAATTTGGCAGACAAAAATACTCAGAGATGACGTCTAGTAGGGAGGAGAAGTGGGCTCCCAAAGAGCAGCCATGGCCCAGAGCCAGGCAGCAATCCCAGGGTAAGTGGAATCTTCCTTAGACTTAGTCCCAGAAGGGCTGTCAGGAGCTCTGTCCTGTTACAGTGTCTGTAGTAAGAGGTTCAAGCCCCTGTGTTCAATGTGAGTCCTCAGCTCTCTTTACACACCGGGGAAATGTAATAGGGCTTGGTTGACTATAAACAAATTAGAAATTCAGCTACATTCTACAATCTTTAAGCTGACTGCGCATGCAGGCCTTATACAATCAACAGGAGGGATCCTAACAAGGAAAATCTATCCTGTCCTCAAGGAGTTTACAATCTAGAAAGAGGTAACACCTCTTCGTGCACATTTGAACCAAATGAAATTAAATCGTGCCACATCTTGTATTTTGCACAGAGCAGAAGGTCCCATCAGCCGTCAGAAGAAGGTAAAAAGAAAATCAGGTGATGCCAATGAGAGACGAAACACACCTATCAGACACCTTTGACATTTTCTACTTTTCACAGCTTTATCCTTTTGTTTCTATGAGAATCTCCTCTCTCATGGCAACCTTAGAGTTAGGTAAGAAAAAGCGGAAAGGGTGAATTACCGTAATACAAAACTTTGAGCTGGAAGGAACCTCAAAGTATGTTAAGATTTCCTGCATTGGTATAATAAAGTCTAATCAAGATATTAGCACTTTTTTATTTTAATAGGTGAGGCGAATGCAATCTTGACAGGTAAAGCAAGTTCCTTAGAGTATGCACCAATAGGCAAAGTGGTAGACGGGGAGTGTGAAGGCTGGGTTTTACTTGCCTCTTGCCCTTCATGGTTAGAACACTGGAACTTCCCCTCAGCCTTCCTCAGCCTGCTTTTCCTCCTATGTCCCACCTTTGTGCCCCAACCTTGACTCCATTGCACAGGGAGGCTCATCTGAACTTCCAAGTGTTGCTGAAGAAAGTCACTCAACCTTGCAGACGGGGGCTGCTCTAAATTCATGGTCTCCGAACTCAGTGAGTTATTGACCACACTTACCAGCTCCTTATCCTTTGTCAGATCTTTTCTGTTCCCTTTGATGACTGTTCCAAATAGCCACCACCTTTCTCACACGTCCTCCTTACCTTTATGCAGCTAATCCCATTCCTTTCTTCTCTGAGAAAATTGGGGCCATTGGGCAGGAATGACCAAAGCTTCCCACTGTGGTCCACCCATGAACTTCCATCTCTACCTGTCCTTCCCTAATCCTCTCCACTTTGTTCTGATTCAATCCCCTGCATTGTTTCTGGAACCTTCCTCTATCAATTGAGCCTGCTCTCAACGACAATTTCAACCTCATCCTCCCTTCTGTCTCCAGTTTTTTCAAAATGTCCACTGATGGTGTCCCACCTTCACCACTATCTTCTCTCTTTCCCCTCCCAGACAAGCTGTTGAACTACCGTCACTGGCTCAATTTTCGTTCATATTTAACCCACTGGCTTCTTTCTCCATTGTGCTTCTGAAACTGTGCCCACAGAGACTACCAAGACCCTCCATGTGGCTAAATTCACTGGATGTGAGGTTCTATCTTCCTAGCTGCTTTGATGCCCTGGACACCAAGGCCACTGGTAGTTTTCTGTGATTCCGTTCTCTCTTGTTTCTTGGAGAATTTCCTCTGTCTTCATGGGAACCTCTTCCTCTGCCCCTTCTGATAGGTACTCGATCTCCCCCCGGGCTCCTGTCAGGACCATCTTTTCTTTTTTTGGCCAATCTCCTTCACCTTCCTGGTATTAAATACCATCCCTATGGTACTGTCTCTGAAGTATTTATATCCAGTCTCATTTTCTTCCCTAACTGCCAGGGTCCTATTCCAGTTGCTTTCTAAGATGTCTCCCGGGAAGTTACGATCAATTCGCCTGAAACTGAAGTTATCATCACTTCCTCCACCAACTCGGCTTCTCTTCCTGCCTTCATCACACCCGTGCCCTCAAGTAAACCTGTACCCTGAGAGTCTCCCAGATGTTTCCTCTTCCTCATACCCGATGTTCATTCATCAGTACATCCCACTGTCTTAGGTTGGGTTTCCCTGGAAGTAGACCCTAAGACACAGATTTAAGTGTAAGCAGTTTATTTGGGATATGGTGCCAAGAACTCTCATGGAGTGCGGAAGAGAGGGAGAAAAGGGAAAGAACCAGCATGAATTGCCTTACCAAGCAAGTTACTGATGCCGCCAACTGGAGTTCAATTCTGCTGGGGAAATCTGAGAACCAGTGTAGAACACACACCTCTTGTTACCCAACCAAGGGGCTAGGGAGTGGGGGTATTTATACACCAACTCCTGCCATTCATTGGTTGAAGGTAGCTCCTATGGAGGTGCTGATATCCCAGCACTTCCAGCCAGTCATGCACACGGGTGGCATGGGCACTAGAGGCCAGAGGAAGCTGTCAGGTCAAGTTAGTAAGCAGGTGTCAGGTCAAAGTGGTAATGGCCAGGGGACAGGACAGGGTAGTACATGCATTGCCAATTTTACCACCTAAGCATCTCTCTCTCCAGATTACTGGGGTGATCTCCAATCTGATCTCTTTGCATCTGAGATATAAATCCCTTCTTTGTAATGCAAGCCAGAGTGATCTATTCAGAATCAAGTCTGTCACCTCAGTGCTTAAGCCCAAGGTCCCCAATGCTCTGGCCCCAGTCTAGTTCTCCTGCCCAGCTTCTGCCATTTTTAAGTCAACTTTGGTTCATTCAGAGATTCAGCACAATAATTTCTTGCAGGCAACTTTCTCCAAATCCCCAGGTTGAGCTAAATAATCCTCGGCTGTTCCCTATTCAGGGTGTTGCACGAAGATCATCTGTTTACATGTCTGTCTTCTCATTCAGCTATTAGCACCTGGAGGTGCAGAACCATCTTTTATTTATCTTTGGATCCCTGGAGCATGTGTCTGTCATATATTAGGCACTCAGTAAATGTTTGTGGACGCAAAATAAACGGATTTCTATTTCTATACAGCAGGCTTTCCAAACATATCCTAACAGAGGATTTTTTTTTAAAAGAGGAGTATTCATAGATCAAATAAATGACTGGAATAAACAAAATTCAGTGCTTTTGTGCAGCAGCCTCTAGTGTCTTCTTCCCAGGGACTGATCAGCCAGTTTACAAGGGCATGGGGTACTCAAAGTGTGGGATCCAACTCACCAGTGTCCATGACTTACTGGTTTCTAAATATCTGGACCATCACCTCCACCCATAGGCGCTGTGATTCTCTGAGAAAGAGAAGCTGCAGCTTTTTCCAAACTCATTTGGCCATGTACAACTCTTTCGGGAAAATTCCTCCCGTGTTTTGAGTGTTACGAAGATATATATTTTTAGATAAATGCTGCCTAGACACAAAAGAACAACAATCCAGGGCACTGGCAAAGGGGCAGCCTGGTTGTACAGGGCAGGGGAGATGATCAAAGGTCAAAGGTTGTTTCTGGACCTCTATGCAAACATGAAGCCCACTGGATGAGTCTTCATCCTAGATTCTACCACGGGGACATGAGATTCAATGGCAAGCTTGTCTGTGACTCCTGTGGTCCCACAGAGTCTGCTGTCATATGACTGTCAGGTGAGAGAGAATGCTGGGAGGAGAGACAAGGAGGTGAAGGAGCGAGGAGGGGAGAGAGATACTCTAGCTGAGAGGAGAGGGCTCTGTGAAGACAAGGAAGCAGCCATTCTCTTGACACCAACCTTGGCTCAGAGCAAAAGGGGAAGCCGGCATCCCGGGCCTGGGAGTGGCAGCCAGCAGAGCACACGCGAGGAAGTGAGGACTTTTTTCTACCTGAATAAAGCAGCTGGTGAGGAAGTGACTCCATTTCCCCCCTTATCATTGGCTTGGCAGGATTTCCTCTGCAGTCACATTGTGCTGAATGAGTCTAGAGGGTTCTGTCTGCAGAGGGGAGACAGAACCCTCTAGCAGTCCCATGCTTGCTTCTGTCCCCTGTGACTCGTTCCTCCCTCGCCCTCCCCCTCCTTTTGCTCCCAAAATATTGATTCCGGGTTTGGGGGAAAAGGAAAGGGAAACAAATAATCCTCAGGCATATAACTGAAGGGCACACAGTTGCTTGGCCCGAGCTTGCAAAGAGGCACGATCGTGAGAAGCAGAAGACTCTCCTCCCTATGGGCTAGCAAGGGCTGCTCCCCAAAGCCATCTCCAGTGAATGGGGGTTCATCTTGGGGGAACTCTGGGCCCAGGGGGAGGGGCTAGTTGAATCACAGGCCAACGGCATACAATGAAACCCAATCTATGCGTCATTTGGATGTAACCAGAAACCTGCTAGAGGAATGGCAGGAGATGAAAAACCCAAACAAAACAAAAACAAAACTTGCCCGCCTACCACGGTTGGTCCAGGGAAGTTTTGGTGTATTTTGTAATGCAAATTAAGCCGAGGATGCAAATGAGGCAGGGGCCCTCAAGAGCTGGGGAGGCTGAAAAATGAGAAGTCCAAATGCTTGCTTCCTTTCTTCAACAAGGCACAGTTTGAAAATAATCTGCAAAGGTGTCTGAAGTGCCAGGAAACTTGCAGGCATGGGGCCAGGTCAAAGGAAGCTTGGGCCTTGTCCACCTGCTACTGGAGACTTGAACCCAGTGCTGGCCATTCCCTGGGGCTGGGTCTCAGAGGATTCTTTAGTCTGTTGACCATCTGGGTTGGGGTAGGAGGTACTCTCTGGAAGGAAGCACAGAGACAAATTCCCCACTGCCACACTAGCTATGCAAATACTGCAGGGAGAAGCTACCCAGCCACCTGTGGGCTCAGGTCCTTCCTGCAAGGCATTGTGATCACTCCAGCACTTCAGAAGATGTCCTTTTGAAATGGGTCAAGAATTGCATTTATAGAAAAATGTACTAAAATATGCTACCTGCTTTCCCAGGTTCGTGTAAGAAACGGTAACAAGAGACTAACGGCGGGAACTGTACTAGACCCTGCAATTTCATCTTCAGCTGGTTTATTTATTCAGTAACCAAATGCATTTTTGTAAGGTGCTAGGAAGTCTTAAAGTTAAATAAGACACAGGCCAGGCCCTATAGTAATTACTGAGTAATATTCTAACACCTTCACAACAGCTTGGATGGGCCTGAGAGTTTCTTCAAGATGAAATTCAAAGCATATTGTGCCTGTAGGGCACATTTTCCCTGCAGTGCCCTGGCCAGGATAGAGGAGACTGATGCCATTGTTCTTACTGTACAGCACACCTGCAAAAACTCACTCTCTCTCTCTCTCTCATACACACACACACACACACACACACACACACACACACACACACACACGCACACAGTCCTTAGTAAACTGCCTTCTAGTGTTTTGGCTTTAAAACAAAGTTTCTTCACTTTTCTTCTTACCTTCCTCATTCCACTACCTTCTCTTGGCTAGAGCTTCTGAACGCCCCGTGTTTCCTGGTGCTTGGCCCTGTCTTAATGTGGGCTTAGGCAATTTCACTGTTTGGAGGAAAATAACCGCTTTATAATATCGTGTTGGGTATGAAAATATGGAAATATGTCAAGCAGAAAACCATAATTATTACAACTCAACAATAAAAAGACAACTAGCTCAATTAAAAAGTGGACAAAAGATTGGAATAGACATTTTACCAAAGAAGATATACAAATGGCCGATAAGGGCATGAAAAGATGCTCAGCATCATTAATCATTAGGGAAATGCAAATCGAAACCACAATGAGATATCACTTCATACTCACTAGGATGGTTATAATAAAAAAAATGGACAGTAACAAGTGTTGGCAAGGATGTAGAGAAACGGAAACCCTCACCCATCGCTGATGGAAATGTAAAATGGTACAGTTTCGTGGGCCTTCAAAAATTGTAAAGAGTTTCTACATGACCTAGCTATTCAACTCCCAGCTATATAGCCAAAATAATTGAAAATATATGTTCACACAAGAACTTGTATACAAATGTCCACATCAGGATTATTCATAATAACCCAAAGTGGAAGTGCTCCAAATTTCCATTGACTGATGAACACAGGAACAGAATGTGATCTATCCATACAATGAAATATTATGCAGCCATAAAAATGAATGAAGCACTGACACGTGCTACAACATGGATAGCCAGGTACAAAAGGTTCTGTATGATTCTACTTACATGAAATGTCCTAGGCAATCCCATAGGGATGGAAAGTAAATTAGTGGCTGCCAGAGGACGGGGAAAGGAGGGAATAGGGAGTCACCGCTACGGAGTACAGGGCTTCTTAATGGAGTAATGAAAAACTTCTGGAATTAGATAATGGTTTTGGTTGTACAACCTTGTGAATATGCTAAAATCAGTGAATCGATGACTTTTTTTTTTGAGTTGGAGTCTCACTCTGTCGCCCAGACTGGAGTGCAGTGGCTGCTCCCGG
>NW_007232986.1:50355-67000 GCF_000164805.1 Carlito syrichta | reverse complement strand
CTCACCTCAGCCTCCCAAAGGCGCGGGATTACAGGCTGAGCCACCGAGCCCGGCTGAATCGATGACTTTAAAATGAATTTTAAGGTGTGTGAACTATATCTCACCAAAACAACTTAATTATATTTCTTATACTCCACGAAGAGGGACTACGATTGTATTTTTATACCATATGGAATTTGACAGAAGTGCTGGCTTATTCTATAACCCTCGCTAACAAGGGCATGGGACGCCTTTGGTTAGAAACTCCTCACCACTGTCATCCTCCAAAGAATAAAAAATGTAGAAAGCGGCATGGTTTGTGTTCTAGATGAGAAGTTAGGGAGGGTGAGCGCCGATCTGGGCATGCCCACTCATGAGGAGAGCAAGCTCACTTCACCTCTCAGGCCTTTGATTCTCCTCATCTGAAAACTTTGCCACCATGAATCTCCAAGGATTCTCTCTCCGCTCTACCATCTGGGCTTACCTAGTGAACGATCTTACTCTCGTGCAACCTTGAGGATGTGATTTGGGATGTGCTGATGCATGCCAGAAACTGTGTCACTGTAACTACTGCAAACGACTGATCTCCTGGTTCCTCTCTGTGTGGTCCATCTCTGCCCTATGTTACTCCTACACACGTCTTCTCCCCAACCCTACATCTGGCCTCAGAACCTCCTGCTGTGAGCAGGAAGTAGTCCTCTTTAGCATGGCAACCAAGCTGCTGTGGCCTCCAACGAACCTCTGTACTGCCAATCTCTTTGCTTTTATGAGCACGATCCAGGTGATTTGGTCTCATAGTCCCTTTCTCTGAGCTCCCCCCATATTTCCGCAGAGCCCTCCGCCTCTCACACCAATTTTAATTAGAACTGGTGACATCTGTGTGCCTCAGAGTAGGGAGCAGGTGGGAAGCTTTGCTTATCCTCAGGACCAAACAGGACTCTCCACTGCCTGATGCAGGCTGGGGATTTCACAGACAGATGAGGGTTTGGAATCCATCCACCAACTGTTCTTTCTGGGGATCCAGAGCCCCAGGTGTGGCTCCCCTCTCCGCCCCCTCACCTTTGTCCATACCTGCCTCTGCGTATGTGAGCATAATCACCATGTGCTCCACGGAGGCCTGGTGGCAGGTGAACACGTTCTACCTGTGGGTCATCACTGGGGCCAAGTACGCGGTGGCCTGCTGCGCTTGCCATGTGACCTGTGAACGTACGACACGGCCCAGGTGGCCTACTTCTAACCCTGCCACTGTAAGAGTTAATTCATGAAAATATGCCAAAAATGGGAACTGAAAGCAGATGCTTGTTAAGTTCTGCAGCTTGGCCTAATCGCTGTCATCAGGATGTCGCTGCTGGGGGTGGCGGGGAGAGGGAATCCTTCATTTATTAAATGTGGAGGGCCAGACTTGGGGGCCAAATGTTTGGTTCTCACTTGTTTAAATCAGTAAGTGTTGACTGAGGTTGGTAGTGAGGGGAGTATAACGAACTTGCATTTCCTAATAGGAACTTGCTGAAAATATCATCAGACCTGGGAGCAGATATGTTAGAGAAAAAGAACAGCATAGACCGAGTTTGAGTACAAAGCATCCTCGGCTCGCCGGACATTGCCAGCTTCCAACCAGGCCTTGCCCAACACTTGCTTTTCAGGTTAAGACATCAGCCTAGGCATCTTTTCTGGACGCTCCACACGGCATTGGCTCCAGGGCTCTTGCCTTGATGACCTTCCTCAGGCTTAGACATCTGTCAGGAACTAGATTTGCCCTCAGATAGTGCTGCTCCTGTTGTTCTCAATCTGTGGCAGATAAGCCACAGACTGCTGAAGACTCACAGACTGCTCACATCCCACTCAGAAGCATCCCAACCTCTTAGAGTCTTATCCTGTTACTAGCTCTCCAATTCTGAAGCCTAGTGAGTCATTCTGTGATGACCAAATGAGCACAATGATCTTCTGAGCAGCCCACAGGAGAAGCTTCTTATCCATACCATCAATCTACCCATCTGTAAGAGAAGAACAATTATATTCTCTTTGCTCTGGAGGCAAAGGGGGGAGGTGGCTGATGGAGGGTGGGGGAACTCTCTCCGTGAGTTCCAGATGGGCGTGCTAAAAAAAAAAATCTGCTTTCACTTTGTAGTTTATGATTTAGTTCAGTTCACCTGGAAAGACTCAACATGAATAAAACCAGATGCATTTCAAGGCATATTGCCTGGCTCTTTGACAATCCTCTTCCTCCTCAGCGTTCAGTCTTCCTGTGCCCAGGGAAGACAGCAGACCTCTCTATCACAAGGAAAATGCAAAGTCTCTGTCAATGGTAACAACTGTTGGTACTGGGACTGGCACATGCTGGGTAAGGTCAGGGCTGTGGTTCTGGATTCAGACTCATTAACTAACACTACAGACAGGATATGCCCGATACGCCACGTAGCCTCTCGTCTGAATAGATGTTTACTGTGAAGGGCCTTTGACCGGGTGCAACATTTCTCTTGCCAGAATGATATGGCTGTATATATGACAGAGAGAGTGAGAGAGAGAGAGAGAGAGAGAGAGAGAGAGAGAGAGAGAGAGAGAGAGAGAGAGAGAGAGAGAGAGAGAGGAGGGGAGGAGAGGGCAGGGGAAGGGAGGGAAATAGGTGGAGAGAGAGAGCACACTCAAGAGAAAATGAGAGAGATGCTGACAGCCACCATGGATGAGCTTCCAAAGGGTGGAGGGACTGAAAAATCTTCCATCAGTACAACCTCCAGGGGGAAAGTTGACAGCTGGCTGACCTGACACAAGGTCACCCTCTCATAGTGAAGGGAGCCTGCTGGGGGCATGAACAAGGTCAGAAAACTACACGTGCCCACTGTTCGAGGCCTGTCAGTGTTGTCGGCAGCGGGCACTTGAAACAAGAAAAGTCATGCCCCTGGGAGCTAGACTTCCAAGGCAACTGTCACTTCCTGTCAAACGCCCAGGATGGGTCAGACACATCTGCAGCTCGCAGTTCCGGGCCTGCAGGACGCTGCCTGTAGAAGGCACTTAAGCACTTGTGGCTGGATTTAAAGTGGGCTTTGGACCATGCTGCTGGGCCTCATACACAGATTGCTCCTCCGGCAAAAGGGCAGGGCCAGGTGGGACTGGCAGGTCACCAGTCAGTGCCCACGCCTATGTGTGTGGTTTTGCGGTACCTGCCATCGCAGAAACCTTGGTGTGGGTTGGTGCAAGGTGAATTCGATGATGCAAGCATTTACTGGACATCTGCTCTGTGCACAGCATTGGGCTGAGTGCTGTAGGGTAAGGCAGGGGGCCACAGCTCTGTATGACAATGAGTTCCTTTAAGACAGGGATGATGAAATACTCATCTCCCAAAACTAGGCGATGGATGCTCTTCCAGTGGGACAACTCAGAGATGTTCACCCCTAAGATCATAAGAATAAGCTCGAGTTTGGGCTTGTGAAGACTTCAAGAGGACTTCAGGGCGAGTACACTCCTCGACCAAGAGAACCCCTTGGCCAACCTTGGGCCAAAGGGCAATATGCTTTTCATAACATAATTGGTACAAACTCTGGATTGCTCTTCCTAGTACCGCATGAGTCTTCCTTCATGAGTATGGCTCTGGTTCCTGTTGCTTTGATCTATCCTCTGGACATGTCGGAATCAAGCAATCCAACCACTGGCATATATCAAAGTATTTATTTAGTGTCTACTTCTGGACAGGCACTAAACCTGGGTTGAGGAGAGAGAATGCACTATGGTGCCACACCTCACAAGGTGGCTTTTATAAACAACACCAGACAGAAGAGACTGCCCTCAGAGAGGTCACACAGCTCACCTAAAGTCACACAGCTCATGGTGACCAAGCTGGGATCTGAATCTAGGACGGTGTAACTCCCAGGCGTGTGCTTTTTCAACTACATTTTGCCTCTCCCATCGGAGGCAGAAAAGTTGTACAAGTTCCAGTCTTTGGGACTCAAGCAATAAATATGAGAGGTTCGACAGGAAGTCCCCAGGAGTGAATGGGAAGGCTCAGCAAATGCATCAAGACTTTTAAAGATGGATTGGAGGGGACAGGAGATGGGCTGGGCCTCAAGGACTCTGAATAAAGGATGAAAATAGGGTGGCATTTCAGGGCATGGACTTGGCATGGGAGTTTGGAGTCACACCTGGCAGACCCTAAAGGGAGCTGGTATACGCAGGCATGGCAAGTCAGAGTGAACAGGGCTGCATCAACAGAAAAAAGACCCTGTGACCATGGAGAAACCACAGGTCACAGGACCCGCCCTGGGCACTCTGCAGAGCTGGATCCCACGGGAACGTGTGTGGCACACTCTGGAATCCCCTGTCTGCGGTTTGCCTCTGTTGGCTGGGGCTGCACGCGCCACCTCAAGAGTATTTTAAAATGCTGTGTGATATAGACTCAAATCCCGAAAGAGAAATTCTTTCCATATTATTCAGGAAAAGCCCTTGTAGTTACTGGGCTGCTTCACAGGGAGTTCTGGAATGTGAAAGAGAATAAAGTTTCCTTGAGTCACAAAAACAAATCCAACTCGAGGCCTATTTAGAATATTAAAATATGTGGCCCCAGAGCCCCCACAGTGGCAACCGGATTTCAGTTCTTTCAAGGGATCAGCTCAACTGTTCCTGCTGGAATAAAAGCAGTTTTGTCTGCAACGTGCGTGAACAAGAGCGGCTCCCACCCCATGGGCTGGGTAAGGGCCCTCAAAGAAATGACACGTGGGGCCAGAAGAGGCATCCCTGGCCACCCAGTCGCACTGTCCTGACTCCTGATCACTTCATGGTCCTCCCCCTCCTTCAGGCGGCTTGTGACTCCACGTGACTGGGAATGGTTCTCTCTACTGACTTATGTTTTAAAATTTTTCATAATTTAACAAAGGCAGAGACCTTTTAATTCCTAGGAACCTGCCCACCAAGCGTTTTCCTATCTAGGCTCATGGACAATTTAATCCTTTAATGTTTGTTTTGTTTCTGGAAGGCGGGAAGTTTTCGAGGCAAGTTTGTGATTGTAGCAGTCAGACCCAATAAGTCAGACACACTTTCTTTCAATGTTTCAGGAGTTGCGGGCCCAGAAAGAATGTGTCTAGTGCAAAATCTCTAATACAGTAAGTCCCCTACATACAAACCTTCAAGTTGCGAACTTGCAAAGATGCAAATGTGCGTTCACCTGTTCACGTGTCTGGCATACATTGTCACATACATGCATCCCTACACGCAGTTGGGCTTTTTTGTACTTTACTGTACAGTACTGTATAGAGTACAGTAGTCCAATATTTTCATTTCATGCCCAGGAAGCCCAGAAGTAAGTGTAAAAGCAGCAATGATTTAGCTAGTACTGTATAGTCGACTGTGCTAGTGGGGTACCTTGGCTAACTGTAGGACTTATGAACAAATTGGACTTACAAATGCACTCTCGGAACACAACTCGTTCATATATTATTACTATATATATATATATATCAAGTTAAAGATGAACAAACAAAAGCAGAATGGTGGCGTTTATCACACACAACAGCTATAAGCTCAGTTCTGTCCTCAAGCACACAAAACGTCCTAAGCTTTGCTCTGCAGGGTCGCTCAACAGGGAGGAGTTGGTCAGAGATGAAAAAGGCTGGACACAGGCTAGGTCATCTGAGACCCTCCAACCTGGCTCCCCTCCCTCAGTGTAACTCAGACAGGATGCCTCTCCTGCATTTCAAATCCCTTTCTGCCTGAAATTCCCCTTCTGTTTCCTTTGCTTTTGTCTTTTGTTTTGCTTCCCTGTTCCCTCCTTGGGAACTTACATTTACTCAGTTGAAGTTCATGCCTCAGTTCCAGTTTTCCCCCATTCTCCATTTGCCCGCTGTATTCTAGGACAGAAAACTCAGTCATTCCCTACTCTCTTAGATATATAAAGAAATAAATGGCAGCTGGTGGGGCAAATGAGACCTTTGCAGACTCTGGCAGGGTCTGACCATACTTGCATGGACCTTCCAGCCTCCTCCTGGTAGAAAGACCCTGGTCGTGGGCACTGATGGGGGAATGTGGGCTGTTCCTAAGCCCCCCAGGAAACAATGAGCTATAACGCAAGGTTCCGTGGTTGCCATCTGACTGGGAAGTCTGACAGGACGCCAGGCCTGTGCTCCAGTTGAAGTCAGCCAGAGACTTGCTCTACAAGCCTCCTTTAACCCTTGTGGAGTTAAATATTGGCATTGCGGTCAAGGGACAACTGGAGAGGGATTTGTGTTGGATAAATGAGCAGAATAAAAATGTTGAAATTTCATCTTTTCTTTGTGTGTTTCCACCTCTGCCAAATTCTTGGAATTCTAAAGTCTTACAATTTTATGTGCTTTTCATTTCCGTTTGAGCCTGAAACATCATTTAAATGTCTTTGGAGGTAATCCTAACCTACTGAAACACCCTGAAAAACTGCGAGAAAATATTAGGTTTATTATACACACACACAGAGGGTTTTAAGAGATTTTTTGATCCCTGAGCATAAGTTCATGGTCAATGGATTACAGACTCAAACAGGTATGTTTTACTAATTACACACATCACTTGGAAAAGGTAATTTTATTAAGGATAGTTCCGAATGTTTAAAAAATCATAATTTCAGCTGGGCGCAGTGGCTGATGCTCGTAATCCCAGCACTTTGAGAGGCTGAGGTGGGAGGATTGCTTAAGCCCAGGAGTTCAGGAACAGCCGAGGAAACATAGACCGCATCTCTAAAAATAAATATAATAATAATAACAATAATATTAGCCAGGTGTGGTGGCACGAGTCTGTAGTCCCAGCTACTTGGGAGGCTTAGGAGGAAGGATTGCCTGAGCCCAGGAAGTTGAGGATGTGGTGAGCCATGATCGTGTCACAGCACTCCAGCCTGGGTGACGGAGTGAGAACCCAACTCAAAAAACTAATAATAATTTCACTGCCATCCTGTCTACAATAACTTTGGTAAGAAAGGAAGAATTCCAATGTTTTAATGTTTGGCAATAGAACACAACTTTCCAAGGAATGTCCCAGCAGAGCTCTACCCCCGGCTCTGAAGCATGCAGTGTTATTCCAGATTTTTTTTTTTTTTTTTGAGTCGGAGCTCAGGAGTTCGTCACCCAGGCTGGAGTGCAGTGGCACACTCACGGCCACCCCAGAGTCAACCTGCTGGGCTCCAGTGATCTTTCTGCGTCAGCCTTCCAAGTAGTCAGAACTACAGGTGCATGCTACCATGCCTGGCTAATTTTTTATTTATTATAGAGACGAGGTCTTGCCAAGTTGCCCGGGCTGGTCTCGAACCCACGGGCTCAGGCAATCCACTCACCTCGGCCACCCAAAGTGCTGGGATTACAGGCTGAGACACCGAGCCCAGCCTTATCCCGGATTTATAATCATGTAAGTTGTTCTGTTCTGATGTCTTTGCTTCTATCACAATTCACATAGTAACAAGCTATGTGTATCGATAACCTCTTTCTCAGGCTCTCCACTTGTCATCCAGAGATTCACCTCTCCCAGGTTTCAAGGGACGCATTTGTAACAGGAAGAAATGCCCTATGATCTTTAAAGCACATTGGTAGTCCAAGGTAACATTACTTTTAGATTCTGGAGCTCCATTTTATGCTTGTGCATCTAAAGCGGGGAGGACGAAAAGGTTACACAATTGGGACACAGGGAGAAATAGGCTGCCGTAGTCTTTCTGGCTCTTATTAAAAGTCACAGTGCACATCACATCTATCATGGGTGCAACAGAAACCTGAATCCCAGAGGTGGTTTTACTAGAGGAAACCCGGACATGACCTGCCGTAATATAGATGCTAGGAATGTGCTTGATTTGCTTGACATCAAAAGAAACATGTGCCAAAACCTTCATGGCACCAGACATTAGCATCCCAGGCAGGGTTTTTAAAGTCCCAACTATCCATTCTGTTTAAGAATCCACACACTAGGTACTTAGGTCAAATGGAATGAAAGCCATATTTCAATAACACTGAGATGTTTTATGAAAAATGTGGGACTGCCTTCCCTAGATGTGTTCATTAGTGGAAACTTTTGATGATAAGTTAATACATCAGCCAAAGGAGTTTCATGGTTTTCATTTCTGTTCCTCAGGTAGTAGAAGCACACGTGACTCAAGACTGCCATGGTATTCCCTTCTGGTCCCTTCAGGAGCTATTGCTTGTATCTCTAGGAAGGAGCACCCCACCCTTGAACTGAAAGTTTCCATCTTTAAGTCTTCTCTCAAAGTGTTTCCTTCTCCATGACTGACCCCTTCTCCCTTGGAAATCGCAGAGAAAATCCATCAGTCACTTTTACATCATTAGACTGTGAAAAATTTGCTTTTCAAGCTTCAGAAGCCCGTTAAACTGCTTTTGTCCCCCCATTTCAGATAACTCAAAATTAGTTTGGATCCGTTACACCAACTTTGGCATGTCTGAAGAACGAGAAATGAGGACTTTGCCTAGTTTGGAACCAAGAGAGGAATATCCACTTTCTCTCTCTCTTTTCCATTTTTATTAAGTCAGTATTTTTTTCCTTTTAGCTGGATGATGTATACTTTTAACATTCCAGGAAAAAAAGTGTCAGTGATATGCAAGTCATAATAAAAGAAAATCAAAAGAAAATGCAATTACAAGAGAGAGGGAATGGTATCATTTTTAGTATGAAATGTCCAGAGGAAAATCTAATTTAAAAAATTAACAGCACCACATAAATGAGAAGAGTATATAAAAAAGATTTGTTATTACAAAATTAGCTTAAGCCTTAATCTTCCTGGCTCTTGGACTTTTATCCTTATTTTTAAAGACCAAAAATTATCATTCGGTCTTGGATCAGGAGTAAATCTCACAATTATGCAATGCAATACTATGAAGTGGCAATGGATCTTCCTAGCCTCTGACCTGTTGGCTGGAATATAGTAGGACAAAAAAAAAAAAGTTTGTGAAATAAAAACAGAGAATGTACATTGAGGTTGAAGCAATAACTTTCTCTTTCCCATTATTATAGGGAAACAAAACAAACATCCTCATGGCACCCTGTAGTTGATAAAGTGCTTCCCTATCTATCAACTAGTGTGATTCTCACAACAACCTATTGATAGATTATGACTGTTGTTATTCCTATTTTAAAGATGACCAAGAATATGTGTAACTCTTCCAAGGACACCTAGTGTATCAATATTGAAATCAGAACTCAAATATAAAGTATCTTACCTTCCCACTAAATGCAGTCACAACTCCTAGCTAAATGGGCCTGCCCAGAGCCAAGATTGTGTAAGCTTGAACACAGTGGTGTCTTGCTTATTCGTAACAACTCTGTGTCTTTGATAAAATTTGAATTATGATAAAAAATCACACTCATTTATATGATAATTGTTGGTTGACATTAGAGGACTTTGACTTATTTCTGCCTCTATTTTTCTCCTAACCCAGCAATATGTAATTCTGCTACCCTCAACCCATGTTAAGAGAAATTGGAATCACTCATATATTCATAGTAAGAGTCCAAGTAATAATGCTATAATTCAGCCTTCCTTTAAAAGTCTTTTCTTGATGAAATCTCCAATTTTCTTTTCAGACATGAAAAATAACACTGTTATGATAGCGACCTGGCAAAGAGCTGGCAGTGAGGAAGAGAGGCGATGTCACTAATAATATTGATTTCTAACCCTTCCTCTAGTTTGGGTTTGCAATCAAGAGCAGTGCTTAACTATATGGCTCTCTGTAGAAAGAGTTCTTGTGACATAAGGCTTTTAGACTTGGGGGGAGAAGTTTCCTTTATCCAGATATAATTTTTCCCTATTTTGTTGGGGGAGGGCTGAAAAGGAAAGAAATGGAGATCTGGTGACAAGACTGCCAAGGTTTCTCTCTTCTCCTTTTAGCGACATCTGTTTCAAGAGTAGATTCCAGAGAAACGCACCTTCAATAGTTGCGGACCCAGGAGGCCTCAAAGAAAAACAGAAAACTCACTTCTCTTCCCATCGGGTAGGTAATGATTTTTTTTTCTTTTATTGCAATGTGTATCTCCTCTTGTTTTTCTTTCCATCTCCCTCTGAGTTTGTCATCCCTTACTTTCTCCTGGCATCTTCTCTTGAGTTACAATCTTTTGGCCCTATGAAGCCATCATCACTACGCCTTCTCTGTGACCCACAAGCATGCCACAAATTTTAGAACTACACTCCTTCTGTTCAGCCTTCTTTAGTCTGACAGTCCAGCAGTCTCCACGCAGCAATAAAGAAGTAGATTTAAATATAAATTCCTAAAGCTGAAACTTAGCTAACACATTTTGGAGACCTTCCAGCAGATATAGTGACCTACAAGATAAAATCTGATGCTGAAGAGTTACCAGGCTGGGGTGGGGATGGGTGCTGGATGGCCAACCTCTGCTGGGTGTCTTCTGTCATATTTTTTGTAGTGTGACAGGTAACACTCCTCAAAGACTACTAAGCCATGTTTCCACCTAGAAGGCTAATGGGCCGCTTTTCACCTTGACGCCATTGAACTCTCATTGTACGTTCAGCAAATTACTTAAGTCATCTTGCTCTCCACTCCTACAATGCCACTGGGGCATTCCCTGCTTCTATTTCATCTGTCTAATTGCCAAAAGGGATTTTCCCTCTTGTACTTTTTTCTATAAATTAGCCTTATAGAATTGTCAAATTGGTCTGCCCAGATTTCCCCCCAAAATTCCCTTCCCCACACTGATGGTAACTGTCATAACCCTAAGCTACATTTGTGTATGGCCTGGCCGCTTTCCCCCCACACCAACTTACCCCTGAGCGACTAACATCCAATCCAGCAGAATTTACTGAGCATCTGTTACATGACGGGCAAGACCTAAACTCTGGGGTAGACTTAAGAGAAAAATGCAACCATTTCTCTTCCTCTACCCTGGACAAAGATGTGTAGAATAAGAGGGAATGATACAAGAAGGAATGTCCTGGTGGCAAGAGTGGCCACAGGGTTCAGAGAAGGGCCATTTCATTTGGCAAGGGGGTGATCATGGGTGAGGGTGGATAGACAGCAAAGGGACAGCACAGACTGGAGGGCTGGGGACAATTGTGTCCATAGGGAATGCTAATGATCTGGCCTGACTTTGTGGGTTTCAAAACAAAACCTCATGGAAAAGATAATTGAAATAAAAATCAGAGCTTATTCAATTTCTGTAGGCCCAACCCAATTTCTCATTGTTCCCAAGTCATGTGGATACATCTAATTTCCTTGGCAGCCTAAGATAAAGCTCTTAATATGATTTGAGTCCCGTAGAGATTAGCACTATTATAAATATAAATGTTCAAACACAAGCAAGTTGAAACCAAATGCCCCCCCAAACACTGGCTTTCTGTTATGTGAAGGTTTTCTGTGGTGCACTGAGCCCTTGGATAAAGGAGCTAGAAAACAGAGAGTTAAATGGGCCCATTGGCTGATTCTCAAGGCCAGGCTCTTTTATGGGAAGAAGCAAACTTAGTCGCTGCTTCCTGCACACATAATCTACAGTGATTGGAAGGACAGTTTTGATGACAATCAGAGAAATACAAAGTCAGAACTTCAGGTGGGGCTTGGGTGGGGAGTTACTTGAGACCCTGACCAAAACAGAGGGTCTTCACTCAACAGTTAACCTGCGGGACATCTTCATGTTCTTACTGCTTTGTACGGCTTATGAAAGACTCAATAACAACTGGTTATAAATAGACACCAAGGAGTTTGTTTATCTAACTAAGAGAAAACAATGTTCGTGTTCTTTAGAAACATGCATTTGACACCACACCAATGAGACTGTGCTGACAGTGGACTCTGAGCCCGCCTCACTGAGGTTGGCTTTTGATGTGGTCATCGTTTGCACAGTACAACCTCTACATGACAACACACTGTTGGCCCAATTCTAGGCCTCTACAATTTTAAAAACATACTTTTTTTAAAGAAAATTATGAAATGAAAGATTTTTTTTTATTAACTTGTAAAAACCTTCCCCAAAGCTAGTCTAAAATGTCTGAGATTTTACTGAACTGTTCCTATGTCAAGTCAAGAGAGGGTAAACAGACGTGGCCATGATTAAATCTATTCTTTAATTTTCTAGTATTTGTGCACAAAGCTAGCCAACCAACATACCTAAGAGTGATTTTCCTAAATGTTTTCACTACTAAAAGATAAAGTGCCAAGGAGTCCCAAGAGGCAAAATAGTAATATATCATATGTCTATCCTCAGCACCGACTGGAAGTTCCTTTCTTCCTGGAAGACATAATGATTTGGATTTGGTGAAATTGTACGATACCCATTATAGCAGCATGGCAGATGAGGCAGCCAATCACGCTTCACCATTTCTTCAATTTTAGCATTGTCTACCCATTTGATGATGGCCCCTTCAGCAGAGAACACAAGAGGCTAGTATATCCATATAACTTCAGCTCAGATTTCAGATGGCATCCCATTTGCTTGCAGGAATATCCACTGCCGGCTTGCTCTCTCTCATCTGAGAAACTATTTGGCTCAGCCTTTGACTCTGCATCTCCACCTTTCACCTCTCTGGGAAGCTTAAATTCAACCCATGCTAGTAGTGATGGAGAGGAAAGAACATAAGCACTAGAATCAGACAGAGTGTGAACCTCAACTCTGCAAATTACTAGCTGTGTCAATGAGCTGGAGGAGTCATCTGTTCTCCTTTCCTTCCTTTCAATGCTTAAATATATGAGAGGGGACCCCCTCCCCAAGAAAGCCTGGAATTATCGTTCTTTAGAGGGCAGGCCCCTTGTAGTTCAGGTTTTCTCCAATAGGTAAGTATTCTAGGGACCCATCAACATCAGTATAGCAGCCAGCATTGTGAGAGGCTGTGTTCAGCTTCAGTGAATTTTTTGTGGCAAAGGGTGACCAGTTCTTCCACCATGACATTACACCTGCCCACACCAGGCTGAGTGTTCAGAAGTCTTTGACCAAAAATGCCATAGTCCCCATGCCACTCCCCATTCACCTTGAGTGACATTTTTTTGTTTCCCTGATGAAAAATGTCCTTAAAGGGAAATGTTTTGCCCAGGTGGAAGTGATGAAACAAAAAATGGCAGAAGCACTAAAGGGGCCCAAAACTGACTACTTCAAAAACTGTTTTGAGCAGTGGAAAAAGTGTTTTGAAATGGTATATTGTATCAAACAGAGAGTACTTTGAAGGTAACTGAAGTTTAAACATGTAAGAACAAATACACACTTTATAATGAATAAATTCCATTTTGGGTGTTCCCCTTGTAACAGATGTTAGATGAGTTTTTTCACCTCTCTGAGCCTCAATTCTTAATTCATAAAATGGGGAAAATAAAAAGCTCTAGCTGTAGGTTAAATGACTTCTGTGAAGTATCTAGCACAGGGACTGCCATCCAGTAACAGAGTCTCTCATTCATCTCTTATTTTTTCCTTTAACTGTCAGATATCTCAATTGTCTTTTCCTAGGTACCGCCTTTATTTATAAGGAGGTTACAGGGAATGCATATGTGAAAAGAGTAGTGAAAATATTCGAAGCCAGTAAATCTCTTTTTGCAGAGTCTGTAATTCTTAATTTTAGGATCTTATTTCCTAACATCATTAGTGAAGGTAAATTCTTAAAGAAACAATGCAAACTAGACTTGATACCTATGAGCTACCGGCTACAAATTTGGAAGTAGAATTCTGGTGTCAGTAGAAATGATTTAGTGAAAACATCAGTGCAGAAAGCCCAGTTGAATCCTGACCCTCATCAAAATGGAATTTCCAACCCAACAGCAAGAACCTCAGACCTTGTACTAGCAGCCATGGGGTGCCCACTTGGAACATTCCATGCAGAATTATCCATCCAGAGCCGGCTACTCCACAAAGCCAGTGGTGGTGGGTCCAAAGGAGGGCAGGTGCTGAAACAGTCAAGGAGAGTGGAGCCAGTCTTCCATAAGGCAATAATTGTAGGCATGGCCTTGGAAAGGAGAGGCCTGAATGTGGATGCTGGGGATATTCATGAACTCTTAATGCTATAAAAAGGATTAAAATCATTTATTCCATCACATACCAGAGCCTTCTGACTACAGGCCACTTCTGTCAACCTGGAGTTGGTAGTTTAGGGACAAAGATACAGGCAAGACTATTCCACAGAGAAGGATAGATTTATGGAAACTGCTACCCTCCATGAAGGAGAGACCTCATGTTCTTTCTTGACTTCAGCTATAACCTTGTTATAGGGCCAAATCGCTCATGAGCCTCAAACCCTAGTTTGCAACCAAATAAATCTGCGTATACACTGGGTACATCAAATCAAACACAACCCAAAGAGAACTTATTAAGCCTTCCCAAAATCCACCTCTAAGGGTCCATGAGCCCCCTTGACAGTCTATCACTCTGGGAAACCAGAGTGATTTCCAGCTCTTGCCAATGATGCATCATCACTGGCCTCCCTCTCGGCCTCTCTTAGAATGTCTCCTCTGAACAGTCCCATTGATACCAGCTTCATTTACCCCAATAAATCACTCACCCAGACAATGGCAAGAAGCTCCGAACTCATCTTCCCTTATCTTGTCCTCCCAGTCCCCCCTCCTCCCCACTGTGCTCCCAGGGGGTCCCCTTAGAACCACAATGCCATTGTGTCCCTTTCTCTGATTCAGACGTCTAGAATGGCCCCCACTGTCCACAGGGTGACCTGGCCCTGACCCATGCATCCAGACTCCCCTCTCCACATACCCATCTCATGCCTTAAACTCCGCGTGACACCCGACAGCATCAGCTGGAAACCTCATTCCTCCACAGACCCCGGCTCACACGCATCTTTGGGCTGTGATGCCACTCTGCCTTTCGTACGACTCTCCACACTCAGCTCAAACACCACCTCCTCTGCGAAGGCTCTCTTGAACAAGCCCCTACTCCCCCACCACATCCTTTCCTATTCTGCTCCTTTGTGGGCTCACTGTTGCACTCGCTGCTTGCTACCTCTCTGTCTCCTCCTTAAGGCTGGTGCTTGCATTTATCCACCTCTGCCTGTTGCCTGGCACCTAGCAAAAACTGTGTACCTGTTTGTGGACTGAATGAACAAATGAACAGAAATTAAAACAATTTAAACAGGTCCAGAAAGATTGTGTTCTGCTGAAGGAAGATGGACTCCTTACACATTTTAAAGGGACCTCAGGACATCCTCTGACTGAGACGGCAACACAGTGTGGGATAAAGAATCTAGAATGCCGAGTTAGGCTCCCAAGTCTACTATTTCATAGCTTTACTTTGGCTGAGATGTCTAACTCTCTGAGCCTCTGTCTGTTCATCTTGAAAAATAAGAGGATGATACAGCATCGGCCATAAGGGCTAGGGTGGGAATCACATGAGCTAATGTGGGCCAAGTGTCCAGTGGAGGTCAGCACAGAGAGGGCAGGCACCAAATGGCAGTCTCACCTCCTTCCTCAGTCAACAGGACTCCCCCGAGAGATACTTCCGGAAGGCACAGCAGAGCTCTGGCTTCAAGGCACAGACAGTCAACTGAAGAGGCAACATACCTTCCTTTGAAAAGGTGGGAAACCCTACAGCCAGTCAACAGTATCACATGAGTCCTGAGGCAGAACAGGATGATGCCAGGTAGGCATGGGCTGGGCTGGGCATTGAGAGAGGAGGGATCTCTGGCGAGGGGTGAGCCTCGTGGAAAAGGAAGGTCTCAGAGGGTTCACCTGCTGGGGCGGAAGCTTTATAGGGGCCCAGGAGTGCAGAGGAGGCCGTGTCCAAGAGACTAGGTTGCTGCTTTCAGACTCGTCTGCCGCTCTCTGCTGCCCCCTGTCGGTGAGGAGAGAGAAAGAGTAGCACTGACGGCTGAGACCAGGAAGAGCAAGCAGGTGAGAGGAGGCTGGGAAGGGACAAGAAAGGTAGCGACCAGGAGCAGGTGGTGGGGTGAGCAGCGACCAGGAGCAGGTGGTGGGGTGGGGAAGAGAGAGGGAGGCGGCTTGGCCAGAGGCTGGGCACTTTGCCAGTTGCAGGCGCTGCGGGACTTGCCCTGAGCTCCGAGTCACCTTGAACCCTCTGCTCCTTTCTTCCTCTGGAATGTCACGCCCTCTCCCTTCCCGGGGGGGGGGGGGGGGTCAAAATGGATCAAGGACTTACATGTGAAACCACAAACTATAAGAATCCTAGAGAAAAACTTAGGGAACAATGTCCTGGATTAGGAGTAGGCCATGAATTCAAGGCCAAGTCCTCAAAAGCAAATACAGCAAAAGCTGAAATTGACAGGTGGAACTCTATCAAGCAAAAAAGATTTTTGCACAATGAAAGAAACTATCAAGAAAGTAAAGAGACAGCTCATAGAATGGGAAAAATATTTGCAAGCTGTGCATCCAATAAAGACTCAACTTCCAGGATCTACAAGGAACTCAAACAAATTGACAGGAAAAAACAAATAACCTGGCCAGGCCTGGTGGCTCAGCCTGCAATCCCAGCACTTTGGGAGGCTGAGGTGAGTGGATTGCTCGAGACTGCAGGTTCAAGACCCACCCAGGCAGCTTGGCGAGACCTCATTTCTACAATAAAAATAAAAAATTAACCAGGCGTGGTAGCACGCACCTGTAGTTCTGACTACTTGGAAAGGCTGGGGTGGAAAGGATTGCCAGAGTCCACCAGGTCGAAGCTGCAGTGGCCAGGAGCGTGCCACTGCATTCCAGTCTGGGCAAGAGTGAGACTCAACTCAACCCCCCCAAAAAACCCCAAGTAACCCCATTAAAAAGTATGCAAAGGA
>NW_007232986.1:0-50335 GCF_000164805.1 Carlito syrichta | reverse complement strand
GGGGGGTTCTCACTCATTTTCTCTTTGCAGATCAGAGCCCCGCCCAGGCCGGTGTGGACCAACAGTGTGACCAAGGCGAGGGGCACTTGTTCTTCTTCTCACTTGAAGGCATATCTCAAGTAAGACCCGGCATCATTTGAGCCCTGAGTGCCTCCGTTAATTAAAAAATAAAGGGTAAGGGGGCATCAGGGAAGGGCAAAGAGGTTTCAAAGGAAAGAAGCAGGAATGAACACAAAGTCTTCCCTAGCCCCACTGAGAATCACTGCCTTAGATTAGGCCCTACCCAAGTGCCCAAGGGTGTATTTCCTCCTCCAATCTCGCCCTCACCTGAACACCATAAAAACACCCTGCACTGGCATCTACCTACCCATCCACTTGATGTTCACATCAACAGATGTGAAGGTGATGAGCCACCGGGTGCATCCCCTTTATAGGATGATAATAACACCCAAGTCCCAAATCTTCTAAGCATATTCTGAATATCTGGTATTTACAATAAAATATTTATGATAAAAATAATTAAATGGGTGAAGATAAAGGAAAGTATAATTTATCAATAATGAGAGAGAAACTATTACTGTAGAAACTAAAGACAATACATATGAGGGAATATTGTGAACAACTATATAAAAGACTCCATACCAATCTTGGTGAGCATGTGGTTCATTGCAGCAAAACTGTGGTTCTCTCACCATGGACAAACTAAACATTATTTTGGGTAACTTGTACTTGTGAAAGCTTTCTTCATCTTAGTAGGCAAGTAATAGACCTGTCTTGTAATATTGGATAAAAATGAAGGAATGAGTTTGGATGTAGGCAAATCTTGTGAAAGCTTTCTGAAGCCCAGGAATCTCCTTTCTGAAGCCCAGGAATCTCTTTCAAACTCCAGATTTGGAGAGCCATTTCTTCCTCTGTTGAGTAACTATAATCCCATGGATTTCTTAACGGCCTGGGGGGCTTCACACCCAAAGCTGTGATTCCCTGGTTTCCTGGACATCCAGAGATCCAGGGAGAAGTGCTAACCCCGGAGGCGGCCCGGGGATGGAGGTGTAAACCTTGGAGAACTTGCTCCCTGCTTTCTTTCCTCATTTTCTCCTCCATTTTCTCTCCCCTGAGCTGGTACTAGAAGCCACAGCAGCTACTCATGTAAATCTGGAATCACGCTCCTTCAAATTTCAACAGCAGGTCTTGGAGTTAAAAAAAAAAAAAAGAGACACCCTTGGCAAAAATAAACAATTAAGTTAATTGCGGGTCAATTTTTTTTTTCCTGAGGAAGAATTAAGTATCCATATGGGGTTAGGTTCCCAGGCTGAACCTCTCGCTGAAAAACCAGAATGTAAGAAACTGAGGGAATATGGTCAAAGTCCCTTATTTTTAAATCAAGGACACTGAGTCCCAAAGAAGTGAAATGCTAACCAGGACTAACATATCCTGGCTCTAATAAAGTTAGCTAATACTCCCCTCCCATCCAGACAAGGATCAGGGATGTGCTACCTGTGAGGGCAGTCCCAAAGGGTGTCCTCAGCGTAGCATGTGTCACGAAGTATTTCTGTCTCTCAAGAGACGGCTTATTTCATGGAAACCCTTCACCTGGGGCTGTTCATAAAACCATGCACGAGGCAATTGAAAAGGGGCACCTACGCCTTGCTCTGTGACATTGTTTTCAGTGAAAATTAGCATTAGCTGTTTTCAGCTTTAACCTTAAACTCCAGCTGGCTTTATCTCCTCTCACTTATTATAATTGTAACGCAGTGCACCGTGTAAAGGTCACACCTGTGTTTATACGCCATATGCCACCAAAATACCATGAAGAGAACACTATGTGGTCTCTATCAGAAGATCAAAAAAAGAAGGGGTGAGAAGCAGGCCTTCCTCCTAACTCAGGGCCCTTCAGTCCTTCCCAAACTCTGAAATAGGCCCACGTGCACTGCTGCTACTGCAGGAGTTTACTTCTAGGCCAAGTTCGTGCTGTTTATTGACAGAGAAATTAAATACAGAGCAGCACCTGTCCAGTTTCAGGGTGACAAGGGAATTTCCAGTCTGGATATGAGAAAACTTTTACACTGTACCCAAACCTTCTTTTTTTCTTTGCTTTTTTTTTTCTTAAGCCAAAATTAGAACAAAAACAAACACATACAGGGCTCAATGTAGCAGGAAAAAGAAACTCAAAAGTTAAGACATTTCGTAAGAAAAGCTCTGTCTAGGTCTGAACTCACCTGGCCTGGAACCTTGAGATTCCTTTGACTGGGGAGGGAAAGGCTGTACCCCTGAGGCCCTGGAGGCAACACTCTCCTTTGGGGAGCCCCTGGGCAGGAAATCCCCTCTGAGTTCCCAAGCTGGAGGAGTGGAGTATAAGGATGGGGGAGGAAGTAACAGGGAGAGTGGAGGGAGAAGGTATTTTTGTTGTCTAACCTAGTGGTACCTTGCCATACATTAATAAGTAATGAATGAACAACTCCACAGTGAAGGCATTTAGTCCACCTTCTCCTTCTGCCTACAAAGAAATAACCTGATACTCTTTACCTGGTTGCCCAGTGACCTCGCTGTAGCAGGGACTTCACTAATTAACATAGTCCCTCATAGCCAGGCCTTGGGACTGGCTGTCATACACTCTCCTACATGTCAGCCGTCAGTCTGTTGGGCCTTCAGAGACCCCAGGCAGCCTGCCAGCCAGTAGGCAGCAAGACCCATCTCCCTCCTGGGGCCCCTCCTTCCTGGGGTCCGTCCCTCCAGGTCCCCTGACCCCACCCCAGCTTCCCTGGCCCTGTTTACCTTCAAGCACAGGGGACACAAGCCTGTCCCAGCCCTAGAACCCAAGGTCTGCATTCATCTTCAATAAGGCCTCTCCTAAAATCATGTGGGGGAGCAGACTTTTCCTTTAAAATAAACGTCAATGAAGTCAGACTATTACTGGAACCGATCATATATATTAACACGCAAAATGCCAATAGAAATTTATAGAGCCGCCTGTCTGCCCACCATTTAGGCAGTGGCGAGTCATTAATTCATGTGAGATTTATCAGTTTATAAAAGATGCTGGATAAGTTAGTTATTTGAAATCACGTGAGTATAGATTTATGCTCAAGTCATCTACTTATTTTTTAAAAAGGATCTGTATCAGGCTGTTTTCTCCAAAGCAGTGCCATTCAGGTTTCTCTCCCTCCCACCGTGTCCAGAGCCCATGCTCTTGGACAGCTGGGATTGGGCTTAAGTAAACTGGGGCCCGACCAGAGCTAAGAATGGGCACACAGTGTCACCAATATCACAAAAATACAACTGAAAGAGAACTATTCTTAAAGACTCATGTACCATAAAAGGGGAATTTCCAGAAGCCTCTGATATTAGCAATTTGCCCTTCCATTCCCTTCTCTCTAGTTTCAAGATGAGGTGATGACAAAAAGACTGACTTGTGAGAAAAAACATGAAACTCCATCTACAAACGTGCAAACGGACACAGAACAACTTGCTGGAATTTCCATAGGCTTTTCTGATGAGCCTCAAAAAGGGCGGAAAGAAAGGGAACGGGTACCTTTTCCCCCACTGGCCCCCATGAAGACATAATCATTAACTCTTGTTTTCTTTAAAATGAACATCACTGCATATCGAGAGTACATGTTTTATTTCTCCGGGTGACCAAAAACAGTTTTTCCAAAGTAGAAGTTCTGACATGGATGTTTTAGAAGCAGAGCTAGCTGGGAATTTTCTCAAAATGAGTGCAAGTATGGAAGTTTCTCCTTTCACTTTCCATTTTTACAAATGAGTTTAAGGCCAAACACACTGACTGATTTCGGGAGAATGTTCCAGAGAGAGGAGAAGCACTCCATCTCAGTGGGTGAGTGGACATTTATTGGGCACTCACTTTTTACAGGCCTGGGATATGAGGTACCGTGGGGGAGTCGTCTTAAGGAAACAGAAGTCAAAATCCAATTGAAAGGGAAACGAGCCAAACACAAATGGACATAAAGAGACAAAAACACCTACGGAAACAGATGACTGTACACGATCAACTCTCGTGTCTATGAACTGAGCTGAATCTACTCACCTTGCAAAGACTTCTCGTACAGTGGGGACTGCTCACACAGTCACATTTCTTAGTTGCTGCTGAACTCTAATGTTTCTGTGTACCTGTAAGTGGGGTCATTTGCATATGTCCATTTATTTTTAATAGTTTCCAAACTCAATCGCTTTATTATCTTAAGAGGAAAACCTTTTCCTTTTCGGTGTCACTTGCGCACAGCAAAATGAGTCCATCTTATGCATACAGTTTGAGAGACTATTGACAAATGCATGCACCCCTGCAACTTACCTCCCTATCAAGATATGGAGCAGTTCCATCCTCCCAGAAAGATCCTTCGAAGCCACTTTGCTTTTAAGCTATTTGCCTCTAAGGTTTTTGAGTGGAGATGATCAAAGCCAAATGTGTGGGAAGAAAGCCTAATCTGGAATTCTCTACTACAGACCCAGGTAGTAAAGGTTTTGAAGATGGTTCCCAAGCCTGCACGGACAGGTCTGCAGGAATGGATCCTATTATGAGGCACCAGAGGGGTCCCTCTTAGCAGCCGGTTGTCACGTGACCACGTAATTGAGACTGAGGGGGTTTCTTTTCTGGTTTTGTTCTTTAGGCATCAGGATTTACACATTTAGAAAGAGGGAAGTTGAGGCTGAATAGTCAAATCTACCATATTCTCATAGGAGCAAGTGCTCTCTGATTACCAGGGATCAGCCACAACTCAGAATGCTCTCTTCCAAAATTCTGTTGCAACACTGAGAGAGGAGCTCACATGACCACACAATTAGGCATTTTCTTAGCATTTCCTGTTTCCCAGATTTCGGAGGAGCCCTTCAGGGAATGTCTGGCCCAGGGTAGCATATTCATGAGGGAAAATGATTATATACGGGTCTCTCCCCCACCATCACATTCCCCCATGTCTCCGTATGGGCGTTAACTTGCCCTTGCAGCCTGTCAAAGTGGGGGGAGACGGGGCTGGGAGGAAAACTGTGGTCTCATGTACTTCCTTTGCAGTGGGTTGAGGGTACCACTGCTCCAGGGGGCCTAAACTCGTCACCCTCCCTTCTACCAGAACCAAAATGTTTGCAGAGGGACCAGGAGTGGAGGATCAGTGGAACAAGAGCCAGGTGCCTTTAGACTTCTGGGTATTATTAGTTTCTCACAAAAGGTTGGGATGCTTCATGGACATTTGATTGTATGTCTTCAAAGCAAAACCAAAATTTAAAATGTCCTGAAATATTATGCAGGAAGTAGGTTGGTTTTTTTAAAATCACTCTTCCAAAATGGTACCCCAAGGTGATCCTTTCTTCAGTCTCCCAGCAATCAAAACAATGTGGTTGAAAAGTTTACAACTTTCAACCCTTGAAAAGGTCACCTCCCTGCCTCACACCCTCTCATATTATTAAGAGCATAACGGATATTTTGAGTCACATGTATTGTTCTTTGTTCATTTGCATTTGGTAAAATCCCCCCCTCAGACCAATTTAGTAAGCGGTGCCTTAGGCTTCCTTGGTGATTGTTCTCTTGTTATATATATACATATATATATATATATGTACACACACACACACACACACACACACACACACACACATACACACACACACATATATATACATTCTGTCAAAATATATTTAGACTTTCAACAACGAAACGAAGTTGCAGCCTTTGTCACTGATGCTTTCTTTTTGCTGATATGACCCTTCCATCCCACTCGGGATGGAATCCTCTCTTCTTCGTTATGAGCTAAGACCGTCAAGGCTGTATTGAGGCCCCTGGACTCCGAGGCGCTCGGAGAGTTCTCTCCTCCAGCCCCTCCCCGTCTGACTTCCTGCTGAACTGACATGCTTCTCCACATTTCAAGCTCAGATGGTTTGGTGTCCACCACTAGGCTGCGTTATTGAAGGTCTTAATCAAGAGTTCTAGCACCATTCACGAAGGGAGACGGTAAGAGAAAGTCGAGCTGGATGGGGAATGTATCCCCAGCAGTCACAGCTCCAAGGTTGGGTCCCATGGACGGCCTCACCT
Organism: Carlito syrichta; assembly: GCF_000164805.1. NCBI lineage: Eukaryota > Metazoa > Chordata > Mammalia > Primates > Tarsiidae > Carlito > Carlito syrichta. Next base: position 44,298 of record NW_007232986.1, on the reverse strand, counting down.
CCAAATATACTGCACAGCAAAGCGTGCTCAGGTTCCAGGGCCCCTTGTTCCCACCTGAAGCAGTGTGCACATCAGCTGTCTCGGGAGCTCCAAGGGCTTTAGGAGGCTTCCTGTTCACTCTCCCACCACTACGTGTAAGCCAACGGTGCTGGCTTTCGGAAACATATTTCTTTCTCTATGAGTAATTGACAAGTGAGTCATCCTCTGCTTCACCAGCCGGTACATGTGACCTGCAGAGCTGGTTGGGTGTATCTATAGAGTGTAAACCAAAGCAGTTCTTAGAACACAGATTCCCCCTCCCACGTGCTGTTTATTTCTCTTCACTTTGTGGGGAGGGAACAATGACAGAGATGAGATGCTGGGGGCTGCCCGCTACACACTCAAACTTGGAATGAGCCCCTTAGAGGAAACATAGAACATCACCCTATGACTGAAAATAAGAGACAGGCAAAAGGCCGAATATACTTATTTTAGTATAAGTAGACCGTCAGGAAGTTCTGAGAAAAACCCACAAAAATTCTAATGAGAGGAGGATCCATATAAACAAAAAAGTGCTCAAAGTTCTGTCTCTTTCTGCCCCAATAGTAATTTGGACCTCATGAGGTCGAGATGACTCCTACACCCACACCAACCAAACCCCACCAATGTTTCTTCATTTCTCAATCAGAAAAACATTCCTGGGACCTGCTGTGGTTTGTCTTGGGAACTCACATATATTAAAATGGTTTGGTCAGGCGCAGTGGCTCCCGCCTATAATCCCAGTGCTTTGGGCGGCTGCGGTGGGAAGATCACTTGAGGCCAGGAGTTTGAGACCATCCTGGGCAACATAGTGAGACCCTGTCCCTATAATAAATAAATTAAAAAAGAGCTGGGTATGATGGTGCACCTATAATCCCAGCTACGCTGGAGGCTGAGGCAGGAGGATTGCTTGAGCCCAGGAGTTCAAGGTTACAGTGAGCTATGATCATGCCACTGCACTTCAGCCTGGGTGACAGAGTGTTTTTATTTCTGCAACTTGTCTTTATTCCTCCATCACCAGAGAATGGTGTCGGGCCCAGCTTGTGGACAATACCATTGCAGGCATGCACGCGGGTAACACAGCTGGCAAGCATTCTAGATAGTGTTTCTTGTCTCTTTCTCACTTCCTATTTTCTATTAAACCAAATTTGAACTCATTTGCCTGCTATGTGAACACCTTCATAATTTGGCCTCTCTCACCTTATTTTCTAGCACTGTCTAGGTTCACTGCGCAATTTATCCTTGGCTACCACCAGGGTAGTAGCCTCACTGGCACTCCAAGGAAAACACCAGAGCCTTCATTCCCACCCAGAACCTTTACCTTCCCAAATATCCCCTCCCCAGCCCCCCACCTTACCCTCCTTTACCATCCTCCAAATCTTCACCTTTCTCGGACCACTCTGACCTTCACCTCCCAAATCAAGCCATTCCTCAAACTCAGCTCACCCCACCTGCAAGCTCCCAGGAAGCCTTCCCAACCTGACCACTCAAGTTGTCTTTAATGTCTACATCTCCTAAGCTTCTCCAATACTTCACTGTATGTTGCTACCTAGTAGACCACTTTTAAATATTTTCCAATATTGTTTGATTGCAAGTTCTTTTGGGAGAGGTTTCGCATATTTTACTCCCATGTGAACCTACAGTGTCCAGCCCCATGGCGATAGACAAATCAAGTTTCAAATTCAAAGAAATAATACTTTATTTTTGCCCAAAAGGTGTAATATGCAAACTATTGGCCCTCTGTTAAATTTGACTGCATGTTGCCTGAACGATAAACTTTACTTTTTTATCCTAGTGGGAGGTTATGTGGATAGAAATAAATGCATTGACTATTCAACAAAATGACAAAAACAGGGAGTAATAGTCACAGATGTAGCACCATGTACAACCGCTGATCTAAGACTTAACAACATCAACACATCAACTTCATACTGACCTCCAAAAAGTAGGCACTATTATTAGTCACCACTTCACACATAAGGAGATCAAGGTACAATAGGCAACTTGTCCAAAGTCACATAGGTAAAAGGTAGCTAAGTTGGGATGGGCACAGTGGCTTACACATATAAGCCCAGACCTTTGGGAGATGGAGAACTGCTTCAGTCCAGGAGTTTGAGGCCAGCCTGAACAACATAGTGAGACCTCTTCTCTACAAAAAATTAAGCGAATTACCCTGGCACGGTGGCATGCACCTGTAGTCCCAGTTACTTGGGAAGCTGAGGCAGGAGGATCGCCTGAGCCCAGGAGGTTGAGGGTGAAGTGTGCTGTGATTGTGGCACTGCACTCTAGCCTGGACAACAGAATGAAACTCCAACTCAAAAAAAGAAAAAAGAAGAATAAGGAGGAGGAGGATGGAGGAGAGGAAGGAAGGAAGGAAGGAAGGAAGGAAGGAAGGAAGGAAGGAAGGAAAGAAGGAAGGAAGGAGGGAAAGACAGGGCTATCTGGATTCAAACTCAGGCAATCTGGCTCCAGAGTCTGTACTATATTCCTGTTAACAGTTGTGTGTGTGTTTATACGGCTGCTTCTTTCAGAGAGGGGCTTGCTTCTATAGGGACATTTTGTTGCACTTATGTGTACTAAACCCCACCATCCCTCAAGTCTAGTGTAAAGAAAACTGATGCTAAGGAGTAATCTTCCAAGGAAGCTTCAAAAAGAAGTATGGCAATATGAGAGTGAAATAAACTGAGTTTTATTTGAAATGTAGGGGGTGGAATCTGCCAGTCCACTCCAGTGCAAAATGGCACCACCCATCCGTGCTCTGTAGAAACACCAGATTCAAAGTTCTGGGCAATCTTTAGGTAGGCTTGCTCCAGATGAATCTTACTACACATCCAACAGAATCTTCCCAAATCCTTAATTTCTCAACATAAGCTCATACAACCCACCTCATAGCTTCCATTAGATTTGTTTACTATATTTTAAATACGATCTTGCAGCCCCACACATGGGTATGCCTGAGACCTCCAGATCATGTACAAGAAGAAAACCTCATCCTGGTGGTCAAATCACTGCAGGAAATGATGCCACCGACAATTATTCATGTATTAGCAGTTGCTTAAGTACCATAAGGCTTTTAGGGGAAAAGACTGGGAGGCAGTGGTTGGAAATGAAGCCCCATTATTAATGTAGTCAAGCTATTCAGCTGGATTCAATAAAATAAAAAGCCCTGCCCAGACCAGTGTCTGTAGTAGAAGATGCTCAGAGCTGTTTTTTTTTTTTTTTTTTTAAATCTGGTTTTATTGAATCCAGGCTTTCTACACAGCATTCCTTCTTCCTGAATGGCTGAAAATTATCCCATGCATTTGAAGCAACTCCAGAAGAAAGGGATATTAAGCTATGTCAAGAAAGCACAGTTAGATTTAAGGGAGCAAACTTCAGTGTTCAAAGTGATTGAAACCTTGGTCACCCCGTGGATCAATAATCAAGAAAGGCCATGACATTCTCTTCTATCAATTCAGGTTAGGTTAGAAACCATTACGGGGGTCCTACTATGTACCAGCCCCCAGAGACGCTCTCCAAGGCCCTGAGGATACCAAGCCAAACAGATACCACCCCGCTCAGGAGGAATTTACCAAGGGAGGAAAACAGGAGCTCAGGGCTGACCAGCATGGGCTGAAATGTTTTGGTTTTGAACACCATTTGGTGTAACTCTCAGTGTCTGTGTGTCTGCCCCTCTTCCTGAGTTTGCCGCTGTCCCTTTTCATGTCTCTGGCTGTGTCTTTATTGTTCTCGGACTGTTTTGTTCCCGTCGCCCAGGCCCCTACCCACAGACCTCCCTGGCCTGGAGAGCCACAGGCATCTTCTGTGTTTATCCCTCCAACCACATTCCTGACCAATGGCTGCTCCTGCCTTCCTATCCTGCTCAGCTGCCTAACCCACACTTGTCAGTAATGCTGGAGAGACCTCTCCCACTCCAAACCTCTCTGGTGCTATCTGGCTGCACAACCTGAAAAGGAGCCACGGGAGAGACGGACTCCTTTGAGTTCAGGCATCAAGCCAAGGTTTTTACATTCACCTGCACGACATACATTTACTGGACACAAAAGGTCCGGATACAGAGGGGGAGAAAAAAAGAATTAGGCAGGACTCTGTCCTCAAGGACCCGAGAATCTAGAGAAGGGGAAAAAAGATCTAAGCCCAAGGGAGGGCCCACATAACAGATGAATTATATGACCATATTAAAAACAGGGCTGACTCCCAGCAAGGGTCTGATTGAGCCAGACAGTTATTGTCAAAAATCAAATGCCCCAAATGGGCAGAGTTCTTGTGCCAGATGGCCTTGAAGCTATGCTTCTGCCTCAAAGCAAGTCCATTTTTTGTTGTTATTGTTGTTAAACCAGAGTCCTTAATCCAGTATTGGTTATGGTCAAGGCTGCAGGCCCACAGGACACAACGCCTGGCCCTCGCTATGAGGAAATGCTGCTGGCTGTCCTCCTCAGAAGGGATGGCAGGCCTGGCAGGTACTCAGGGCTTTGTGGACTGCCCAGTACGATGCCCCAGAGAGAGGTGGTTAGCAGGCACAACAGGGACACCAGGAGGTGCTGAGGAGAAAGACAAGACAAGCACCAAGGGAGGGAGAAGGCTGGGCTGTGGAGAAGAGGAAACCTGCCAACCTTGAAGGGGGCCTTGAGAGATGAGAGGAATCGGCTTTGGAGACTGGAAGGGAGTCCTTCTGGAGGAGCCCTGGAGCCAGACTGGCAAACGAGGGTATATGCATGAGGTACACAAATGCCACTGTCTGGGAGGAGGCCTACAGTTTACCAGAGTGGCTCTCACAACAGTACTCAAATCCTGGTAAATGTAGATATATTGACAGTGAACCTTAATGAGGTACATTTTGGGGGGCAGTTATTCTAGAGACAAATCGTGTCATCACGAATTGGTGTTCCTTAGAATGGTGTTAAATGGAAGTGAATATTAATAAATTCCTCCAATACTGGGCAGATTATATGGCCATATTGACTTTGAGTGTGACAGCTTACCGAAGGGGACTGGGATATCAGATAGGCTAAGTTCGGTAGGAAAACATTAGGGATTACAACCTTGAGAATGATGCAGTCCTGAAAAGGGACATAATCGTCTTGTATGAGTTTATTTGTCATATCGGTTGATTTACTTACCTCCCCACCCCTTCTTTCCTTCCAGGGAGCCTTACTGGATGCTAGGCCCTGAGTTAGATGCTGAGACTACATAGAAGAATAAGATGTAATCCTTGCCTTATTGCACTCACGCTGCAGCTAGGGAGACCAACAGCTAACAAATTCTAATGCTGCAACATGATAAGGTGATATCACAGAGCTATGTGGGAAATGCAATCAGAGTACGATGGAAGATGGCTTCTGTTTTGAATGGGTTTTAGAGGCCTCCTCTGGTGCAGAATTGTATAATAAGTATGTCTCATTGCTAGTGGGTTAGCTGTTCCCCCCGCGGCCATCCTCTCTCTCTCTTCCCCCTTCCCTCTATCCATCGATCTTCCATCTATCTATCTACACCATATTAAACACAGAATTTCCCCTTCTAAGACAGGTTTCTCTTCTTGTTACAGGAAAAGGCTTGCTATCCAGAGATCTTTTTGCCAAAGTGAAAGCTTACAAAGAAGGTTTAGAGTTCCTTCTTTGGAAGTCTTTACAAACAGGATTGTTCTCATCTGGCTGGGATGGTCGAGTGGTCCTGCTGAATTGCAGAGGTGCCTATGAGGAAACTTTTTGAGGGTCTGCATGTCTTTTTGCCTCCTCCATTACCAAGAACTCTAAGCTGCCTTGGACCAGGAGCAGCTGCTATCCTGGCGACACTGGGACAGACTGCCCAAGCCAAACACTGAGGTGAGGAGGCCTGGAGGGCATATGCCCATAGTCTCAGAGGTCTCTGCCACTGCTGGCTGCAGTTCTAACAGGGACTGCCAACTCTGCACTGAGAGTCACACCAGGCTTATAATCTTTCTTGACTGACATCGAGAGCCAGAAATCCATTAGACGCTTGAACTCTGAATGTTGTTATGTGGCTACGATTTCTAATATCCTAAAGCTTCTAGTCGGTTTCCAGTTGGAGGGAAATGTGGGCTCCTCCATTGATCAGTAAATTTGGCCGTACATTTCCAAAGGTTCCCTCATCTTCCCTGAAATATAAAGTCCTCTTGGAATGCCAGGGTCTGCATGTTGTAGGGAGAAGTAATCCAAGGGTGGGATCTAGAAACTTTGCTGACCAATGACTGCACTTTCACTCCTGGAATCCAAACCAAAGGAGTTAGCCTCCCTCAATAGCTAAATTGCAACAACTGATGCCCCACGTATTTGGCAGGTTTAGTGGTTACCAGTCTTTAACTTGGGGTCTTAACTGCCATTGATAGATAGAAGCTACTTATTGGCCTAACAAGTTGAATAAACAGGACTAATTCAGAGGCTCTTGTTACCCACCAGAAGCTTCTCCAGCATGATTCTCAAAGTCTTAAAGGGGCCGCGCAGGACTACAGGCACATGTCGGTATCCGACAATCTCTGGTGATGTTTATTCCCTAACTGACTCCATAGTGGGCTTCTCTTGGGTTGTCAGAAGCAACCAGGCTTTGTTTTCTAAAATCAAATGCAGACAGAATCGTTTTTTCCCTTTGCATTTTGATGATGCTTTCCAGTGGCCATCATCAAAGTGATGTTAATAAAATATTTTCAATTTTAATAAAAATATTTTTATCTTTTGAGAATAGTGATGATCCATTTATGTTCTTTTACACATTGTTCATTATTTTCTTTGTAATTATAACAATGAAACAAATGTAATGCTCATAATCAGGGATCAATATATGAGAGGAAGCCTGGCAGGACAGTGAAAAGCACAAACATGAGTTTAATCCTGACTTGGCCATTTATCATTGTGTAATCTTGGGCAAGTTGCTAAATGTCTCTGTGCCTCAGAATGGGGCTAGTTATAATACATACCTCACTAGGTTCTTGGGAGGATAAAATGTTATTACATGTAACATGCTTAAAACAGTAACTGGCACATGGCAAGTACTCTTGTGTTAGCTCTTATAATGATGAAGGAATAAATCATTGAACTTAACACCCAGCAGACAAGACAGCATCTAGAAATTTGGGTTTTAAATAGAGGACAATAATACAGCAAAGAGCTTGGAACGGTGCCTAGCGTAAGTGTTCAGTGTTAGCAACCAATAACTTGGGCACCCGGGCCCCACTTTTACTTTGAACTGGTTTTTATGACCTTGACTTAGTCTTTCCAAAGCTCTATGTTACCACATCATATCTTGTTCCCTTTCTCTCATCTTTGGTCCTCAGAGAGAAAAGGGCCAGCCCCAGGTCAGAGAAAATGCTCCGCTAACACCGTGAGATGCAGAGTCGTATTCTGATATGTGACCACTGAGTTGAGTTCCATTTTGGAGTTCTTCCATTTCATCATCCTTCTACAAATTTCCCTTCATATCTCGTCTTCATATGTACTCAAGTCTTCAAATCTTAGGGCCATTTGCACCCTTTATGGTCTTCATTCACTAGTACTTCTATTTTGCACATAAGGAAACGAAGTACAAATGATTACATGAAAAGGGGTATGGACCCAATCAGCCTGGTCATGGATAGTCATTGCGCTCACAAAGACACAAATCTCATGTGGGCTGCTGCCAACAGTTGACTGGGCATTGGTACAAAAAGAATTATACCCATTAGGATCTTTCTTATGAAGACTTAGAACCAGGTAGAAGTCAATCTTTCCATTAGATACTCTTAATAAGTAGACTTTTTTTTTTTGAGAAGATTGAAAAGATTATTTTTGAAATAATGCTAGTGAAAGACTATAAATTGAGCTTCCATAAGATTTTCTCATTGTTAAGGTTAATGTTTTCCTCAATTATGAATTCAAAGTGAACTTTTTTGTGTAAGTCTAAACTCCTGCTTTGCCTAAGTATTCATAAGCCATGTGTGACAGGTACCCATCACCTGACAATGGTCAGGAGTTACCTTATACTTTTCAAGCTTCAGTCCCTGTGCTTAACTGACTTATGAAAAAAAAAATCTTAATTTCTGAGAGCTGCCCTTTTAACCTTTTAAGAAATGAAAGGATTTGAATAGCCTGTGGATAGATACATCTCGTGGTGTATTTATACTGCAATCCTACTAGCATGGAGTGATGAGCCTGGTACACTGCTGAAATTGGTGATTAAGAGATCCTGATATATTCAGATCAAGTATTAAGAAAGAAAATGCTTAGCAAGTGGCAGCCCAGCAGGGTGGGTTCAGAAGGCTTGCAAGATTGAGAAAGGATGTTACCGACAATAACCAACAGATTGATAATGTCATTTATTTTTGTAAGAGTCTAGTGAAGTGCACTCAGAAAACAGTATATGATGCAACAAGTAGAATGAAACTTTGGAAGAGAGCTAGACAACTACAAATGCTTAAAATTATAGGAGGTAAAAGGAATAAATATGTTTGATAGAACATCAAATACATTTGTTATATTTCAGAGTTAGAGTTCAACTCTGACCTGTAGTTGGGATAATACCTCCTATGCACAGATTACTCTGACTCCCATAATACAGAGCATGTTGGGTTTCCCACAGCCTTATGTAGCTACAAAACCCAGTGAATGAATGTAATCTCAATGAACAATTTCTAAGGATGGATGGAATGCTTCACTAGGTGATTACTTCATACTTCCTTTCATTCATTTATTCACTTGTCGAATGAATATTATTTACTCATTCCTGAGTATTATTCCTCACTTATCTGTTTACTGAGCAAGAACAATGCAGACACTAACATCCCAGAACTGCTTGGCCCTGAGAAATTGGTAAGACCGATTTTGTCTTTTAATCAAAATATGATCATTTTTCCACTTGGATCTTCGAGGAGTCGAGAATCATGCCCTGAGAGTAGGGATCAAAATAGTAAGTAATGATTCCCATTTAAACAGTCAATTCTACCTGAAATTTACAGAGCATCCAATAAGGTCATGAAGACAGAAAATTCATGGTGCACTAATGGGTCTCAACTCAGCATTCATTCTTCTTCCAGGTCATCTTTTTCTTCACTTGTGCCATTACATGCATTTCCACTGACTCAACACAGGATGTCTATAAATAGTAATTAAAAACTGAAAAAAAGGTGTCATATTAACTTGAGATAACCCTTCAAAGCAACAAAAAGTTTAGCTTTAATATAAAACTTGCGATCAACTATCTTCTTTGTTTTATTCCAGAAAGAAATGGGCACATCTAAGATAAAGAAACATTCTGTTTTTTCAGTGTCTATTTTACTAGACTCACTGTTAAAATATACACAAGGTAAAAACACCACTCTACCTGAATGTTTGGGTGTTATTTAAACACATTTGTTTCCTTAGTTAAGCTAAAAATGTTTTCCCCTGCTGTTTCTGAAGGGACAATTAGACTAAAACAAAAATAAAAATAAATGACATGTTTAAAAAGTTATAGTCATCAGGCCTGGAACAGAGTACAGAGAACGGATGGAGGAAGTGAATTTTAGGATCTGTGTAGTAGTTTTCCTATTTTGGTTGCTCTAAATAGATGTGGAAAAACAAACTGAAAGAGAAAGGCACATCTCTGCCCTTTATACACAAGAAATGAAAAATTATTCCTCATATGGAGTTAAGCTTAGAAATAAATTAGTGCCTGTCCATATAATAACTTTTCCTGTTATCATAGATCAAACACTATTCCTATGAGCTATAATAATTGCATAAGACCTCTTATTTGTACCAGACTTTTTATTATTTGGTATATTATTGCCATGACTGAGTTTAGAAATCTTAGGGGGTGAAGATCATAAAGAAATATTTGTTGTAGAATGTTGACTATGATCAAATTTGACTCATGATTTTCTTTTAAGTGAGAAAAATATAGTAAGAATTTTAGCATAGATAGGGTTTCCCCTCTTGGGTGATGGGACATTTTAACAGGAGGCCTATGACTTTGGGGAGCCCATAAATTCCCTGACAATAGTGGGCTGAGTTTCTTGTGTTTGTGAATCTTTCTGTGAATAAGACACATGGCTTTAACTTAATCATAGGATAAATACACATACAACTATAATATTATACATATATGTGACTATATATACACATACATATACATATACATGTACATATATTTACTCAGTTAATTCTTTAAAAAACTCTACAAAATAAACACTATTTTGATCCCCACTTTACAGATAATAAATTGAGGCACAGAACAGGTAAATGACTTGTTCTGAGTCATATGTCAATATGTAGTGTAGTCTATTCTAGAACACAGATGACTTATTTTCTAGGATAGTAGTTGTTTCACTTAACACTAAGTGACCCAGTCAATACTGTGAACCTGAAACATTACTCACTGAGAAACTCAATGGAAACTCTAGAATTTCTAGCAGGTGCATCAGCATGTACGGATGGGTGGATGAGTGGACGCTTGGGATTGCTTTTTGTTTTTGTCTCCTATTTCTGATACATGTGGATGGAACTCCTGTCAATTTACATTCTGGTCTAAAGTTGAATACTGAGTCACAGTTGTCTTTTCTAAGGCCCAACTAAAGAATAGGATAGCCTAAAGAGGTTCTATGGTCCTCTCTCAATCTGTTGCATCTCCCAGAAAACACTGAGTTTTGTGAAATTTCCTTAAGAACCATAAGGCACACCTTCCCTTTTAAACATTTCTTGTCTGCCATTTTCACCTAATATGTCACATTGACCCACAAACCAAAGTTCTCGACACTACAGAAGTCTACCACATTTTGGCAAAAGTCGCCTTCCTCAAATATTATCTTCACTCACAAGGCCTCTAGGAGTGGTTCTTCAGTCACTTTCCAAGGTCCAGATACAGTTATTTTCCTGGAACCTCAGGAAGCTAAATCAGGATTAATGAAAAATATTGGAAAAGAAAGTTTAACCCTAAACGTTGTAGAACTTTTCCTTCGTTGAGCTTCAAAAGACCCAGGCAAATTTGAAGACTATTAATTTGTCATTTGGTTTTAAAAATGTACATAGGAAACATAATTTAAGTCAGTTTGGAAGTGGTACTACCCAATGTCATAGTCAGACTAGCTAACAGTGTGTCGTGGCCTACAAATTCTTTCACATGTATTTGTTTCCAAGAGTCATATCCAAAATATTTAGCAATGGCGTGCACCCAGGCCAATCAGACTAGACTTCAGCCAGCTGTAAACACTGGCACAGCTGTGCAGGAAGCATCCCAGGTGAATTCCAGCCCTGGTTAGTTTATGTAAGGTCCCTATTGGTGCTAAACCTGTTTTACCAATAGAGTCAAGAAGGAACCGAAAGGTGAGGAAATCCAAACTCAAGGAAAAGTTAACAGGTGGCCTGGACCAATCAGAACCTGGGAACCAGGCTCTGCTGTTAGGTCATGACAGGTTGTTTGTCTGCCGAGCACCATGTCCAGTGCATAGTAAGTGCTATGAGTAGAATGAGAATATAGTAGAATGAGATACAAATTCAGATTTTTCCGGCCCCTGCTCTATCCTCCTCCCATAATGCATGTGACCAACAATGTTCTCCGGGAAACTATGTGATCTGGAGACTCACACCACATCAGACAGCAAAGCTATTGGGCTACTCAGGAAATGGTCTATTAAGACACCTTTTTAAGAGTACCAGGAGTCTTCCCGAGGGACAGGTGTCTTCTGATCCCAAGCTTTCTGTGGGACTTGCACCGCTCAGAACAGTTCCACTGTAATCTCCCTGCCCATGATAGGAGAGGCACTCACATCAGAGGTGTGACATGGGATGACAGGAGGAAATTTGACTTGGGATGATGCAAAGGAGGGTGAAAATTGCAGATGGCATTTTCGAACAAAGGTGAATCTAAAAGATGATCTCAGCTCGAAGTCCTGCATTGCTGCTTGGTTTCGACTTCCCCAGACGAGTCGTTGTTTGTTCCAGTCAGCATTCTGCATGGTCCACTGACAGGATATTGCTTTATTAGGACTGGGAACGGTGGCAGGATGGAAATGAGTGTTCTGAGAACCCTTGAGATAAAAATCACTTGCATACTCTTCAGTATTTTCTACAATGATGAGCCTGAACCTAAGAGATAGGTTTGTCTTTTGTCCCTTTGCCATGCCTTCCTGACCCTAAAGATCCACTGGATATGAGGAAGGCGGCCTAGGAGGCCAATGGAGGCAGTCGGGAACCTGAGGGAGAGGGCTCCAAAACCCTCCTGATGTCAGCTCACGATAGGGTGTTTGTCTGCCTAGCACTGTGTCCAGTGCATAGTAAGTGCTTGTTCAGGGAATATTTGTTTGATTGAATGAGTGGGTCGATGAATGAGCAAAATGAAGTAATGAATGAATGAATGAATGAGTTAGTGAGTAAGTGAATGAATGAGTGAGTGAGTGGTAGACAGTAATACTTATTCCTTTCCCCTTTTCAGATTGATAGAGATTGGGTGTGGCAGTTCACACCTATAATCCCAGCGCTTTGGGAGACAGAGGAAGATAGACTGTTTGGGTTCAGGGTTCGAGACCAGCCTGGGCAACACAGCAAAACTTTTTCTCTACAAAAAAAAAAAAAAATTAGCCAGGTCCATGGTGGTGCACACCTGTAGTCCCAGCTACTTGGGATGCTCAAAGAGAAGGATTGCCTGAGCCCAGAGGTTGAGGCTGCAGTGAGCCATGATCGTTGCGATCATGCCAATGCATACCAGCCTGGAAGACAGAGTTTTGATACATGCATACAATGTGTAATGATCAAGTCAGGGTATTTAGGATGTCCATCACCTTAAGCACTTATCATTGCTTTCTGATGGAAATATCCCAAATCTCTTCTTCTAGCTATTTTGAAATATACAATAAATTGTTAACTCTAATTGCGCTATTGCAATAACAGAACTTCTATCTAGCTGTAGATTTGTATCCATTAACCAACCTCTCTTCATCCCTTTCCCACCCTTCCCAAAGAACTTGATTTTTTTTTTTAGAGACAGGGTTTTGCTCTGTTGATCAGGCTACAGTGCAATAGCGTGGTCATAGATCAGTACAACCTCTACCTCCTGGGCTCAAGCAATCCTCCTACCTTGGCCATCAAAGTACTGAGATTATAGGTGTGAGTCACTGCACCTGGCCAGAACTTGCCACTTTTGAAGAGTCAAAAATAAATGTTTAAAAAATTGTTTTTAGTTGACTGCTAGGAGCTCTCTGGTAGAATGTACCAACCATGCCTTTCCTAAGGTCAGGAGAGGGTTAAATATTCAACCTACCTGTGTTTATTTTACACAATTCCCTTCTACCAAGGATGCCTCTCTACAAAACAAAGAATAACACAAAGAACACTTCAAAACTAAACCTCACCCAGGGCCTCTGATTCTGGGAACAGGTCTCCCTGACCCCTGTCCCTAGCACCTTCACATCATTTATCCTTGGGTCTCTCCCCCAAGGAGAGAAAAACTTCCTGGGACTGGAGTCTCTACTGTGTTATAAATGGGATGGCTCCTCCTTCAGTGTCAGGGCAACCAGCACAAGACGTGACAGACCAATGTGAGTTGATGAATAACAAAGTCTTTCTGGCAAGTCACACTTTTCCTTTCAAATGTTTTTTCTGGCTTTTCTATTTCTAGTGAGAATCAGGAAACAGAGCCCTGAGGTCTGTAGTAAGAGGTAAGTGATGGGCGCTGGAGGTAGGGTGCCAGGATCCCGTCGGCTTCCAAGCTGACAGTTTGCAGTCAATTAACTAGGGAGGGCTGAATCTGCCTCTCCCCATCTCCAGGAAGGGACAGCGGTGGAGAATTCACTTGGGCCTTCTCCTCCCAACAACAGCCTGCAGACCTCCAAAGAGCATTTGGTCACCAGTCACTTCCCTAAGCTCACAGTCCCAGGTGAGCTCAAAGTGTAGACTCCGGGGGCTCTGGTTTCTTAGTCACGAGTGGTGTCCCCTGGGCAAAAGGCTTCATGATAAATCAGTCCCAGGTTGGTGGCCACGAGAGGGTTTGTGGTGGCAGAAACTACCAGTTCCTCGCCACTTATGCTACTTTGCTTACAAAGGACACCCCGTCAGGGATTTTGCCAATTCTCCCCCTCGGGAGATCACCCACCACCTGGGCATGGCCGGCTGCTGAACAGGAAAGCACTCCAAGATGCCAAGAGACTAAATGGCTCATAACTGTTGTTTAGAAATGAAAATGGCCCTAAATTATAACCAGAGATGGAAACGCGTCTGGGGGAAGGCGGGGCGTTCTGTAATCGAGACTCTCATGTGCGAGGCGGGTACAAAAATGGTTTATAGATGTGGGCGAAAGTTCTCAGAGCGAAGAATGTCCATTTCCATCAGATTAAAATACGGTTTGGGAAAACAATTACCTGCCTGAGATCCTGGGAAAGTAAAACTTCCTGGTTTCTCTGCCAGGGAGAACGACTGTAAAACAAGGCCTGAGAATCTCCCAAACAAGATTTCAGAATTTTATCCAAACAGCTGCAGTTCACCTTTGAGGAGCCCCAGACTCACTCGGGTCTGATGGATGTTGCAACACCAAGTTTGAGGTCTCCCCAGCCTGGTGCCAAGAGTGGGCCCCAGGGGACAAAGAAGGAACAGTTGCTCTCTTAATCGGCGCAGAAAACAAAACTCCCTCCCCCTCACCAAACCCCCCTGCTTTGTTGTGAAATTGTCACTACGCCTTTGAGGAGCGATTAAAATCCCAGCCATGTCCAATTTAAAGGGCAGGTTCCCAGGCGGGGAAGGGAAAGGGGTTCAAGGGGGAAAAAGTCTGTTGCCGTGAATTTATGGAGGATTTGGGATCACAAAAGTCATGGGATTTGCCTCAATTTAAAATTAATGGAAAAGCATCAACACGCAATTTAAGAAATAATCATGAAATAAAGCGGGAAGGATATTTCTGGCTGGTTCTCGCTTCCATTCTTGAGCCTGCTTGGGAATCTCGGCCCAGACTTCCTGAAGCACAGCATGGGTGCCCCGTGGCTGTTTTTACCTACTTTCCTGTCCTTCATACACAAAGATTCTGCAACGGATCGCGGGAATGAATGGTCCAGCCACTCCTGAACATTTCCTGAGAGTCGAGAATGTGCTCGGCAAAGCTGCTGCAGTGATGAGAAAAGAGTTATAGTTCTCCACGCATGGACAGAAAAGACAGGAGAGTTTGAAACAGGTTTGTAAGAAGGCTGGCCTCCTCAGACACACAGTATACCCTGGCTTTCAAAAAGGCAGTCCTGAACTCCTCCAGAGCCCATGGAGCTCTTACCTGGTTCCAAGTCTTAATTGTTGTTGCTTAATGTTTTTCTATTTATGCATTCATTTATTCATTTATTTATTTTAGAGTTGCGGGGTACATGTGAGGATTTGCTACTTAAGTCAATTTCAAAAAGGGAGTCCTGGATCCTTCCAGAGCCTCTGGTCTCTCACAGGTTCCAAGTCTTTGTTTTGTTTCGGTTTTTTTAGTGTTTTTCTATTTATTTATTTATTTTAGAGTTGGGGAGTACGTGTGGGGTACATGTGAGAATTTGCTGCATAAGAATTGCGTACAGATGCAGTCTGAGCTTCTAGCAAGCCTTGTCTCCCTCGGTAGTAGACATGGTACCCAGTGGGCGGTTGTGTACACCTCATCCCACGCTGGTTCCAAGTCTTTGGAACTGGCTGAGTCTGCTCTACACAGAAGCCCCTTCTCATGTTTTCTCCCTGTGCCATTTGTAAAGGCGAGGAAAGACGGCGATGCCAAAGGGCTTCTAATCCCATGGTCTTGGTTCCCAGAAAGCCCCATGTTGGCACGTGGGAGGGAAGTAAGGTGGCAAAGGCACTCAACTCCACCTGAGGGAGGGAGCACATCTCAGCAAGGGGCTGGATCTTTACCTAGTCTAGTTGCTACCAATGATCTTTGGATGGACACTCACATGGAAGAAATGTTCCTTGATTATGTCAAGAGATTCTCATCAAGTCATTTCGTCCTCATTCTTAGGGTGAAGATAAAAATAGTACCTAACTCACAGGTTCTTGTGAAGATGAAATGAGTCAACATCTTGTGTTTAGACTGGACAAGGCACATGGTAACCGAATCGATGTTTGATGTCATCACTGTTCTGAGTGTCCTTTTTCTCTGATTGGTCATTCATTTAACTTTCTGTTTTCTCATTCGATGAGATTTCTGCGGTATTGTGATGAATGCTTTGCATCTACCCCTTCATTCACAAAAGACCCCAGAGTTCCCAGTTACACAGTCTGTGCTATCTGTTAATCAAGCACCGTGAGTCACATGATTAAAAACCCCTTACACTTCTGCAACATTTCTTCTTTCCTTTCCTTTTGCTCACTTCCAAACTTGCTGAAGATATTTTATTAACCTCTGACAGATTATGAAAAATCAGTTTTGAGGGTAAACATCATTTTGTAAAGTTCCTTTTCTGGCTCAGACAGCGGCTCCCTGGCCAAACAAGGAAGAGCAGGGAAGAGAGAGATTAAAATCTGGTGCTGAAGCAGAAGCCCTTGGTGTTGCTAGGATGTCTTGCTCTTCAGCAAAAATTGCAGCGGGAATCCCCTCGCCCCCTTTGTGAAATGGAAAACAAACGGCTTGCTCCAGCTCTTTTGCTCCATAGGGACTCCAGCTCCCTCTGGAGAGAGAAGGGGAGGCAGGGCTGCCCGCCCACCCCACCCCAGGCTTAATCTCCATGGCGTTTTCCACTTTCCCAGGCTGACCACAGCAACGTGAATGCTTCACCGCCAGTCAACGAATCCTGCCCTTGGTGGGAACTCTGACTCGGAGAAGCGGGCTGGGGGAACTGAAGCCACACTGCAGGGTAGAGGGTCTTCAGTCAACATTCCTAGCTCCCCTGCTAGCAAGGGCACTCTTGAAGTATCAACACCAAGGTCCCTGGGCCCTCCAGCTTCTGGGTCTTTTGAGCAGGGCTCCTGTAGGCAGCACATCCTTTTTCCTATTATAGTTACAACAGAAACAATAAGCAGTAAATCCACAAGGGTCTTGTGGGCTCCCACGGACCAGCACTCTCACAATGCCCAGTAGAAACGCGCAGACCCTTTGATTCTTTATGATCTAAGGGGCTGTTCATGCCTTTAAAAATAAATATTAGCGCTGAGAAGGTGCTTTGTTTTACTATGCCCTCTCTTGCCGAGGATGGCGGCCCCAAATGAAAAGCTTTCAGGATAATCAAGTACAAGAGGCAAGAGAGACGAGTCATTTTTGCCTCTGCCGTCAGAACGAAAAGGTTTTCGCCTTGTTTGGCTAAAGGTTACTAATTTGGAGGATGCCAGTTTTAGAGTTTGTCTCAGTTTGACTTGTAAATGAAAGGTGGAACCCAGCTAAAATTACCCCGCCACCAGGTGGCTGCTGGCTCCGGTACGCCTTCCAGTCCCCTCTTTTCTATGTTGAGGTGGGACAGTCACTGAAATCATTAGAAAGAGAAACCAGGAGGTGAAAAGCAGTGGAAGGCAGTGAAGCTCAGTCAGTGGCACAGAAACCCTTGCTGGGCTTTGCAAACCCACTATGCCATTTGGCTCGTCCAGATCCTTACCCGTTGAGGGGATCCCAAGCCTCTCAGTATCACCAGGGGATCTTGAGAAAAATACAGATGCCTGGGTCCATGAATGAGCCGGGGCCTCCGAGCTTTTTATTAGTTCTCCTAAACCAACATTTCAGAACCACCGCCTTTCAGGACAGCGGAGGGAACTAACTGATGAGAAGAGTTGGTAACATTTTGCTGAAATAGAGATAAATAAATTCCACCTGACGCTTATCGTTGTTAAGCTTCCTTTTGCAGGATGCCTGGCATGTTCCCAACTTCACCGTCATCCTGTCAGACTCACACGACAACCTGCAAGTAGGATCATACATCCCTGTTTCGCTGATGAGGAAACAGAAGCTCAGAGAGGTTCGAGTGAACTCTGAGCCCAGAGATCCGTAGCTTAGGAAGCTGTTCGTCTGATTAGAGAGGCCAGATGTATGAAGATTCAACAGGAATTCTGCTCTCCTCTTCCAGTGCCTTCTTGATTCTTCATGTTCAAGTCCAAGGAACTGGGGTGGGGACAGGCATGTGGCCCTTTGTAGTGGAGTGCCGGACATCTGCTGGTAACACCCCCCGCCCCCACCTCTGGGGAAGCCCTTTATTTCTTCCTTCTTCCTGGTTCCAATCTCCCCTTACTTTGCTTTGCCTTCATCCTTTCTCCTTTCCCTGAGAGCAGTTACTCTTTTTTTTTTTTTTGAGTTGGAGTCTCACTCATCGCCTAGACTGGAGTGCAGTGGCCGCTCCCGGCCACCGCAGCCTCGACCAGCTGGGCTCCGGCGATCCTTCTGCCTCAGCCTTCCAAGTAGCTGGGACTACAGGCACGCACTACCATGCCTGGCTAATTTTTTTATTTATTGTAGAGACGAGGTCTCGCCAAGTTGCCCGGGTGGGTCTCGAACCCGTGGGCTCAGACAATCTACTCGCCTCGGCCTCCCAAAGTGCTGGGATGACAGGCTGAGCCACCGAGCCCGGCCAAGAGCAGTTATTCTTAATCTTGCCAACACAGTGAAATCACTCATCATGTTGTGGGTCCCATGCCCAGGGAGCGTGGTAGAATTGGTTTGGGGTGTGGCCTGGGCAATAGCATTTTTAAATACTCGGGGGTGGAAGGTGTGATTCTACTGTGCAGCCAAGGCTGGGAGCCATGTCTTATTGAGACCTGTCCCCCACAGCCTGCAGAATCAGGAGAGTCACCTAGACACTCTCAGGCTGAAGAAGTGGCTGACCACTGGCTCACTGTTTTAAATAGGGCACTGTGAAGACAGTCCCAGTGCCAGTCCACCCATACCAGCCATATGCTGAGAAAGCACGGGGCTCCCACCCGCTGACCACATGGAGCAGGGATCCTAACACCCGATGGGCAAAGTACATCTTTGGCTGGTCTCTGCAGAGGAACTCTGGGAAAACATACGCTGCTTCTCTGAGACCAGGGCTTGTCCACGGGGTGGGTGACAGGAAGGAGAGAGAGTAGCAACCACAGTCACCCTGCATATTAAACAGCCTGGCACAAGGAGAGGCTGTGCAAACTCCATTCTCCTAGTGAGAGCCACGCTATAATGAGAACATAAAACTGGCTTCATTGGCCCATTCTGCACATCAGCTCCACAGTTTTATTACACACACAAACACGCATACCGCTCGTAGGACAAAATATTTTGCATAGAGCTCTGCGCCAATCTCTTTAAGGAAATTTTGCAGACTGTAATAAAACCTCATGTCCCTACCTGGGGTGTTTGCCTGAAGAGCAGGGCAACTCACTGCAAAAGGATTCCTTGTGTAATGCTCACTGCAGCCCTTCGGGGGAAAGCAGGCTGGAAACAGAGGCTTACTAAAATATTTGAAGGCTTCTGCAAACCGCTGAAGTCATGGTACTGCCTGGAGCGCTCGGCACCGAGCCTGGCACGCGCAGGTCACTGAGAAATCCCTGTCAATGCATAAATGAGCAAATGCGTGCCACGCTGAAGGCGGGGCTTAGACCCACCACTTGCCACAGACAGGGAGATTCTGGGGAAGGATAACAAATACAAAGCTTTCTGCGTGGATCAAGATCAGTTGGCAGATGAGACTTCAGAAGGGATAACAGCGGCTCCCTGAGGGCAAGTCTCTAAAGAGGGAAGAAAATGACTCCTCTGGATGTACCCACCCCACCCCTCGTTCCTAGCTGTGAGCTAGAAGCAAGGAGAGAAAGAAGGGGCCAGGAGCGGTGGCTCACGCCTGTAATCCCAGCACTTTGGGAGGCCAAGGAGGGAGGATTGCTTGTGCCCAGGAGTTTGAGACCAGACTGGGCAGCATAGTGAGACCCTGTCTCTACACACACACACAAAATACAAAAATTAGCCGGGCATGGTGGCTCGGGCCTGTAGTCCCAGCTACTCAGGAGGCTGAGGTGGAAGGATCGCTTGAGCCCAGAAGGTCAAGGCTGCAGTGAGCCGTGATGGAGGCGTTGCACTCCAGCCTGGATGACAAAGTGTTTCCCAAAAAAAGAAGACGAAGAAGGGCAGAGGTGGGTGTCTGTTCCTCCTCCATTGCCCTAGGTGAGGAAAACAGGGCCTCCTGTAGGAGCTGGTATCTTAGGCGCACCCCTGATCACACAATAATTCACATTAGCTGAGCAATTACTGAGAGGAGGGTGAGGTGTTTGGGACACAGGCCTCGCCTGCTCGCCGGGCTCAGGACAGCTGTTCCTCATGAGAGACAGCTGCAGATGGGGCCCTCACGCTTGGCACCAGCTCAGCTGTGCCTGGGTACCTCAGAGAGCTTCTAGATGAGAGACATTTCAAAGACATCAAGAAGTAAACCAACTCTGAAGAAGGCGTCTAAAGACAAGGTCGGGGAGCACTGGGATCCATGCACGTGGGACAGGAGTTTGAAAGAACAGGAAATCACGACACATCACCCGCCGTGTGGAGTGGGGGGCTTCAACAAATGTGTCTGAGAGCCGTGTATGGACATCTGTAATCACACAGTTTCCATAGTAAACATTTGCCCAGAGAGAATTCCTTTGCTCTCTTCTTTTTCCTATCTGTTGTGTACATTAAGCAGTGAAATTTGTTTTAGCAAGAATAACTGTGCTCCTCTCTCATGCCCTTCTTTGAGTGTCTTTTGAAGGTGGCTTCCTCCATTATGCTGTGTGTAGAGCCTGCATGGGGCCCTATCCCTCAAACACCCACCGCCCCCTTGTCCACACAGGGGAGACACACAGCAGAGCAGAACAGAAAAGAAAAGGCACCTCAAAGAAACAACTTGATCCCAATCCTGAAATGTTTGATTACAACTCAACTGAACACATTCAGGGGATGGCTATGATGATTGCAACAGGTCAGTTGCTGGCCTATGACCTCCAGAGTCTAGTGCTATGGAAAGGGAGCAGTCCATTACCTGAGACAAACTTAAGAATGCGCGTGTGGCATTAGCTTGTCAGTGACCCAGTATCCCACCTTCCTGTGCCTGTGTTAAGACTCTGTGTTCACCAAGTTACTTCTGCAGCACCTCTGGCTTCCCAATAAAACCTGTCCATGAAGACAGCATGGACTTGTTAGATGAGTATGCATATTTGCCTGAAATTTTCTCATTACAAAACGAATATACTGGTATCTTCTTTGACCACCTGTACAGTGGACTGTTAATGGGAGTCAGCCCCTAAGAGATGGATCTGTCCTTTGAGGTGGATCAGGTCTTCAAGCATGCCAGGATGAAGTTCACCCAGACTGTGGTGAATTCAGCAAGTAATGCCATTCTTGGCAGCCTCTTGGAGGTTATCCTCTTGTCTTTCTTGGTGACGCCCCTCATAAATTGTTGAAAGTCTTCCATGGCTACTTCTTGAATGTCTACCCTTCTTCTTGAATGAAGACAGTAGACTCAGAAACAACCAGCGTTTTCCAGGGTCTGGATATCTGAGCATGCCTGGCGTGGCCCCAGGTACGGTGAGCATCTCTGCGCTGCTTCTTAGCTTCAAGGCCAACTTCAAGCTGGTATCACTTCCAGCCTGTCAAATCCTTCAGCTATGCCCAATTCTTATCTAATCAGACTGAAAACCAGTCAAAAAAAGGCTCACAGAAGGAGTTATGAGAGATGCTCATTCTCAGAGAACACAGGCTTTGGTTGAAGAGACAGATACATTAAATTGTCAAACATATTCAATGCCACAGATAAAAATACAGCCCAAACTGGGAAGTGAGTAAGCCAGAACTGGGTGATGTCTATCTCAAAAGGCTTTCTGAAAGAAGAATTGCTAAGGAGATGCAGCGTAGTGTGGTGACGGAGGGACAGGTCTTGAAGTCAACTAGACTTGGGATCCAATGTCTGACTCTCTGTGACTTTACAAGGTAAGGGCAGGGCTAAGTGGAGTCGGAGCAAAGTGCCTGACCCACCAATGTGCTCAGAAATAGTCACTAAAAACATCCTTGCAAGGGAAAGGATGCAGAGAGACACGAAGAATACCTTCTTCAGTGCTTCCTTCAGGGCTTGCTGCAATCCATATGGTATCTCATTTGATTCTCTCAGTCTTACTGTGGGTGTTTGTTATTCATTGCATTTTACAAAGAAGAAACCAAAGATCAAGAAGGTTAAGTAACTTATTCAAAGTCACTCTTGCTAGTCTGTGTCTGGGTCAAGGTAGTCAAACCCTCACTTTGCAGCAGGAACTGTTCCAAATGCTTCACAAGAACCCTGTGAGCTAGGTATTATCTTTAACCCCATTTACTGGTGAAGAAAACAAGGCGCAGAGAGGTTAAGTAACTTGCCCAATGTCTGCACGGCTTGTAAGTGACAGAGCCAGAATGTGAACCCAGGCACTCTGGGCCCTGAGTTTGGAATGTTGGCCACTTTAGTGTCTTTTTCCATTACATATGCCGCGCTGCCTCTCTTTGAACCATATTTATTAACAGACAGAATTGGCTAAACAGCTTGGAGCTTTAGAATGAATATTTTAAATATTATAAATCCCTCACTCATAGGGGAGTGGTTGTTTGATACAGTTTCTGCTGATCACTCAGTAATCTATCCAAGACAGTGATGTGCACAGACTATTTTTGTCTCAGTTAATATACAGCACCATATAAACACTGACTCAACTGGAGAGCTTGAACAATAAATTATCACTAGCCCAAGTGCTAAAATAGCACTTGATTTTCTCTGTGCCTGAGCATGCTATCTATTTATACTTTGCTTACTTCTGTGGAGTTCAAACTGCTTTATACACATTTCATCATAGCTATACTTATGTGGATTTATTGTCTTTATATACACATGTGACTAATGTACCCCCACAATGCTTAATATTTACTACAGGAGTCTCTGTTTTCAACTAGCTTTTTAATCTATGGGTATTACTATCTGTCTGTAATTTATAATTAGTGGAAGTTTGCAGACAATTAAAACAGCAGCATTTTACTGTTTATCTTTGAGCTGAATTCATTTTGTGTATGATATGACCATTCTTGTTCCTGAATATTAACCATATATTATTTTTTAATCCTTTCTTTACAAGTCTACTTACGGCTGACCTTGAAGCAGAAAAGATCTGTTATTTTACTTTCCAAAGTCCAATACATATATTTTTCAGGCTAATATGTGCATTGGCACACATGAATTTCCAAATGTGGTCTTTGCCTTTTCGGTGTTCATAGGCAAAACGTAAATTTAGGTGACAAAATAAAGAAAAGAACCCCTAAACAAAGTTTCTCTTGACTAGCTGGAGGATAGATGGAAATCCCAAACTGTGGTGTATATAAACTGGAAAACCAAGTTTATACATCGTCAGGAATTCACAGAACTTAACATTTAGTAGCATCCCTTAGTACTGGATACATAAAGAGAGATGAAGCAAGAATTGCCATTTGATGTTTTTGTCTGTGACAAATAAAAATAGCCAACTTCTTAGCCCACGGCCGGGGCATTCTGTTTTCTTTTGTCTTTCTCTCATGTGAATATCCATCTTCATTATTGAAAACAGAAACTCCAGCCTGGAGCAGTTCCCTGTTTTTTTTAAAAAAGGATTTTATACCAACAGCCCCTGTTTAAGAATAGGCACTTATCATTTCATTCTACATGAATCTGTAAGTTTCCATCTTGCCCAGGTGTGTCATTTGCCAGTGTGAATTTAGGAAGACGAGACAGGTATAACCAGATATGAGAGAAAGAAAAAGAGTCGAAAGTACTCACAGTTGTCAATAATAGTGTTGGGGGGAGTGTTTAGTAACAAAGTGATTTATTCTAGGAATGTTTTTGTACTGTGATAATATTGATATGATGAGCCTTTCACAAGGTCAACTTACTAATCTGTAGTCAATATCCTCATTCAACAGAGATCAGATGCTTAGAGCCCAACAGCTGCGTGGTGAGCTTTTACTTCAAGCTTCTGCACACGCTGTTCTTTCTGTCTAGATAAGTCAGCACCTCTATTGTTTCTCTTTTGGGACTCAGTATAGTTATCATTTCCTCTAAAAAGCTTTTCCTAAAACCAGGTTGGCCGCCTATTTGGTGCCATAGTCGCCTACACCCACTTCACTTATCCTCTCATTAACAGTATATTAAACAAAAGAAACACAACCTGGACTTTTTTATACTTTCTTCCAGGTAGAAAATACCTGGAACAATTTCAGATAAAGACGATGTCTCAGCAAACAGCAGAATGAAAGAGGGATGAGGGATTTCAGAGAAGCAAGAAAGGAGAAAGGGGCCTGGAAGGTCTTCCTATTATTTTTACTTCAACATGGCCTTCCTGGGGGTACCCTATGGAATGGTAGAAATCTGTTACATCAAAACCAAGCCAAGCCTAGAATTAGTTCAACTAATAAAAATGACACTATTTGAATGTTTTCAAAAGCAGATTTTGCTTTTTTATATTTCTTTGCTCTTTATCTCATGAAAATAAACAATGATATGGTGTGCTCATCTGAATCAGGTCCAACCCAGAGAGCTGCAGCAGTGTTTAGATGGCATGTGCCACTTGGCCCTTGCTAATCGGGTTGGCGTTCGCACCATGCAAATAGCAGAATTCAGTGGGTTTGGGAAGTTTCCATAAACTTTGTAAGTATATGATCAAAGTTTGGACAATTGTGAAGCACAGAATAATTAATAACAACGGTGAGTGGAAAATGCTCGAAAGAAATAATAAGAACAAACAATCCAAAGCATGCTGCTTTATCTCTTTTTAAAAATTATCTGTTTTAACCACAAAACAGACCCTGAGAAACTAATTCACCATCACCATATCTAAAGCAGAATGACACATAGAAAGAGTATAGTCTTTGGAGCTACATCCGCATTTCAGTGCTAGCTCCTAAACTTCTGGGCTGCACAACTTTGGCAAGTTCCTTAAGTGGGAGAGCCTCTGTTTCCTTATTATCTTTCAGGATTTTGTGAGATTCAGAGAAAATATAAGGATAAGTGAGCACATCATAGGGGTTCAATAAGTAATGACTAATGTGATCACCATTATCTTCCACACTGTTGGAGAAACAGTAATCATCATTTGGAAATTCTGAATGACACTGAACTAGATTGAAATTTAATTATATAGGTGATTGGAATAAAGGTTTGAATGAGTCAATTAGAAGGTAGACTAGAAAATATTTAACAAATGTCAGAAAGCAAACCTTTAAATAATTTAACCATACTCATTTTACCACAAACAATGTTTATATCAACTAACATTAATTTTTTATTAATTTGTAATAATTATTAATTTTAAGGTATAGCACTCATGATTTTAAAATTATATTAACTGAACAGTATATTATATATCTTCTAGAAAATGCTATGCATATACATGTATTTATATGTATATTTAATTTTTTTCTCATGAATGAGGTCATATTATCCATACAGACTTCAGTTTTTTCCCTCTACAATAGATCTCGAGTATTTTTAAAATGTGAGTTCATATATATCTATCAACTTTTTTAATAGCAGCATTTTAGTTCATCATATCAGTTTACCAATCTAGCCAGCCCCTACACAGACATTGCTCTTATTCCCCAGTCTGTTTTTTTTTTTGTTGGGTTTTTTTCCTGCAAAATCAAAATAAATAATGCTGCAATGAACATCCCTACACACATGTAGAAAAAACTCTTAGTAGGGCAGTGAAAAGTCAAATGGTATGTAAACTTAGCATTTTCAAAATTAAGGTCAAATTGCCCTCCAAAAAATTTACAAGAATTTATCCTCTCGTTAGCAGCATATTAAACAAAAGAAAGACAACCTAGACGTTTTTATATTTGCTTCTCCTAACTCTTTCCAGACTTGTCCCAGGGAGAAGAAACAATCTGAAGTCATAATAATAACTGATTCAAACATTCAACATTTAACTTTAATGATAGTCCCTTGCAGTTAGTTGCTTAGTTTAAACATATGAACAGCACTGGAGGTAAAAAAGTTTCTGTTTGTCCTAGGTTAGGTCTCTCAAGTTCCTCCAGGTGAGGGGCCCATGACTGTGTGTGAAGAGCTCCCTCACCCCAAAAAGAATAAAGCAAAAATAAATCAGACCAATCACAGATGAACACCTTAAAGTCACCTTGCATTTACTGACTGTGTCTGTGTTAGATTCAGCACTGGGGCTTTACATACATAATCTCATTTTAGGGTCTTTGTATTTCTGAGTAAGTCTCCCAGATTGCCTGATGATACCTAAGAAAATAAGAATTGGGTGCCACCCCCACAAACCACACCCAAAGAACTGTTGCTTTCAATCAGCAATAATAGGCCAGTCCATTATCAGCCAGAAATCCCTACTAACGGCTATTTCCGAGATAACTGATGTTCTTCGTGATGACTCCAAGGCTTGGTGAGATCTTCAAATGTCTTCCAAATAATTAGAGGAGATAAACATGTGTTCAGTCTTGTTTTGATAGCAAGTATATTTTGTTGTGCTTTAATTCTCTAAACGTTGATCATAGAGAAGTGGTCTATTGGCTATCTCTAGATTAAACAGAATGTAGAATTAACCAGAATACCTCACTGTTCTTCTAACTGTCTGGGAATTTACTGTACTTACGATAAACTGGGATGTAACATATTACTCAACCCCAATCTCATCATCAAAGTGTTTGTTTGTTTGTTTTGTTTTGTTTTTAACTTCACTCTTACTGTGACACTGAACCAAAGAAGAGGGGTCCCTCTCCCAAGGGGGAAACTGAAAAAAATAGTGATTTCCCACCATTCTCCCTAGAAAGAATCCACTGTAAGACTGTTAAATATACCCTTAATAATAATCTCCAAGCAACAGTTACATCACTAAAGTTAGAGCAAATAAGTAATTGGTTTGGAATGCAGAATTCAATGGGATGATTCTGTGCCATGGGATATTCTCTGTATTTGCAAATGTAAAAATAACCCCTAATTTATTTTCAAAAAATCTTTCCTAAAGCCAGGTTTTCAAAATCAATCTGCATCCTCCTTCCAAATTGATAATGTTAAATCCCCAAATACAAAGGCATGTCCCATAAGGTATCAGAAGCCAGACTCCAACAGTATTGTGGATTTCAGTCAACATTTATCAAGTCCACACTCACTTTTAGACAGCAGGAACATAGCCACCAGCTGCCCCATGCTCTCTGCAAGGGAGGAAGGAATTCTCCTTTCTCTCTTTCTAAAGGCCAGGCCCTGGAGATGGTTCTCAACCCTAGAAACCATGAAGCTGCCCCAGCAAGTGCGAGTCATTTTTTGAGTAACTATGATATTTCATAGTTACTAAAATAACTTGATCTTTTACAACAGACTTATCTTCAACTGAATTCTGCTTTTGAGCCAGAAAACATTTTGTGAGTTTCCAACATATTCAAGAACATGTCATTTGTATTCAATAGTGTCACTAACCTACTCAGATGAAAAAAATGCTTTCTGTGTGTGTGAAATACATCACACTCTATTAAAGTAGCTGAGGTGGGTTTCTGGCGAAATCACTCACTGTGCGTATCCATGCATGAGCAGCTGCTTATGCAGAAGTTAAGCCAGCCTTGGAGTTCAGGATAAGCCCTAAAGGTTTCTGATGCATTAAGTGGCAATTCTGAAATCGGTGCCAGAGAGTAGGTTTTAGGCCAGTGCATTTGCAAATCACTGAAAAGAGTGGTGCCTTTGAATTCCCGTAGGACAGCCTGCTGCATATGATTAATTAATCTCTGACCAATCAGAAGCAGCAACTTGTTGAAGTGAAATGTGAAATTAAAAAAGAAAACTGGCCTGGTCTTCCTTTCTTTTGCATTATTAAAAACAAATAACCTACAAATACATTCATAACACCAATAATGTGAGTACTTCCCTCCTTCCTTAATTTGATATCTATTTATTCAACTACTATGTGCTCGGTGCTCACCTAGGTGTTGGGGTGTTGCGGAGAATAAAACAGGCATGATTCCTGCTTTCATGAAGCTGAAAGCACAGCAATGACTGCATCATAGAAAAACAGCTAGAGAATTAAAGTGAAGTGACAGAAAGAATGACTGTGTGAGTAGGAGGAGCCTGTCTGAGAAAGTAACATTTAAAATGAGATTTGAAAGGCAAGAAGGAGACAGCCCTGGGGAAATCAAGGGTAGTATAATGCAGGCAGAGGTCATGAATAGCAGAAGGTCCCAAAGAGGGACCTTGATGTGTTTAGAGGATCAGAAATTCAGCCCAAGTGGCCCATGAGCAACGGGCAAGTGTGCAGGTTATGAGAGATGAGGCTTGAGAATCAGTGCAAGATTCTGGAAATTGGACCAAGAGTTTGGATACTATTCTAAGGGCGATGGGAAGTACGGGGTAGGGGTGGAGTGGGGAGTGATACCTGAAAAGCGTGGTACACACAACTCTACTGCAAAGGCCCTAAACTAGAAAGATGGCCAAAGAGAGTGGGTAAAAGGTGTGACTGGGGCATACATGCATCCCTCGGTGCCCCCAACCTAATGAGCGAGGTTCTGATGGCAGCTGGATTCTTGGACTGATATAACCAGGTGCCACCATGGTCCAGCACATGCCACTAAGTCAGCATCAACCGGTCAAGACACAAGTCAGCAAGCCCTCCCTCCCTCACTCCTGCTCCAGCATCCAGACTTGATCCAGCCTCACACTCGTCTCCAGAAATGTTGCCTGCCCCCATCTATATCTTGTTTTGGATACATGGAAGGCTTTGGTACCCAACACTGGCAGACTCCATACTTCTCCTGTGTAACTAATTTTGGGAACAAAAACTTCCAGCACCTTTTTAGTGAATTTCATCAAAGAAATGATGGCAATAAATTCTACAGCCATGCTTATTTCATGTATGAAGAGAGAAGCTCCCAAATAGCACCCCGTGATGAAGGTCACACTCAACCATTAAAGACCTATTTTTAGCAAAGTCAACCACTAAGTTCTGAGTCAAATGAAAGGTCATGTGTTATCTGAGAAGCACATGTTATTGTGGTCACCAAACAGCTAATCTTGGGTGAGGTATTCTATGGGAGATCCTTGTTATGAAATGAGAGTGTACTATAGTGATTATTGCTATTCAGAAATTTAGATTAATCTACACAAATGGTAAGGGGAACATGATTTTAACAACTATATTTCAAATGATGCTTCAAACAAGTCCAATGAAATGATACGTGTGTGTATGTGTGTGTGTGTTAAGAACACAACGTGATATCTACTCTCTTTACACCTGTAGCAAATAGCAATCTTCATTTCCCTCTTCCCTTAGCCCCTAGCAACCACCTGCTCCCCCCTTCTGTGAATTTGGCTATTGCAGATCTTTCATATAAGTGGAATCATGCAGTACATGTCCTTCTGTGATTGGCTTATTTCACTCAGCATAATGAAGATTCATCCATATTGTTGCATGTGGCAGAATTTCTTGCTTTTTTAAGGTTGAATAATATTCCATTGTATGTACATACCACATTTCCTTAATCTATTTATCCATGAAAAGACATTTCCTAATATATAATATTAAAGGGCAAAAATGTGCCCTGAAGTTTCTCACCATGATAGTATGGTGGTCTACACCTCAGGTATGTGGTTCTAACATGATATATATACATGTAGCATGGTATTGAGAAGACTGAGATAGATTTATGTCCTTACTAGTACGACCTTAAGAAAGACAAGTTACATTCTTAAACTTTGGTTACTGATCTGTAAAAACTAAAGATGATCATATTTATCTTTCATAGGATTGTTGTGATGATTAAATGAGATAAAGCACTCAACAAAGCACATGACAAAGTCACAGATATTCAATAAATATGAGTTCTTGTTTCCTTTGGCTCTCTGCTCCCCTGGTAATCTAAATTTTTGGCAAGCTAATAGTTTCTTTTATACAATTATTAACACAATCCAATGGCATATAGTTCACAAAAAGGTTGGAATTTTTGTCTGTCACTGCTGTATCTTCCGTATGCAGAAAAGTGTCTGCCATATAGTAGCTCAGTAAATAGTCATGGAATGAAATGAATAAATGAGAACTTATAGTGAAATGGGGTTGAATTTGAAGGACAGTCAAATATTGTTGAATTATCTGATATGTTTCTAATGGAAGATACACTCTGAAAGTGTATTCAGATAATCAACTTACTTTTTTTTCACAGCAGACAGGTAATATGTTGACACTGTAACAAGGTTTGAGATTGGCACATCTCACACATGAGCTTGAAAATCAATCATCACACTTATGAACTACAAAAGGATCAGCAGATAATCAATTTACACATGCAGTCATCTTAAAAAATAGTTATTAAAACCATCTATTAAAGAGAGCAGTGGTCCAAATATGTACTGTGATACTCCAACCACAAATAAAGCATTCGTGGAGAAAGTCTGATCCCAAGGGCTCTTGTATCAGCAATAGGTTAGTGTTCCCCAGGAGACCAGGAACCACAGTATGTAAGACTTGCCTTGAACTCAGCTTAGAGCTAGCTGACAGTTGGCCAAGGGAATACCTGGAGGTTACAAGGTCACCTCTACCAAGGAGCCAACGGTGGAAGGCATGGCTTCTCCATATTATTTTTCCAGGCTACTATGGTGGTCCATACATAAAATATATGATACTAGAATATATAATCACATTTAAGGGTTGTGCCTAACATCAAGTAGTTGGAAATTGCACAGAATGACTCCAGAACGGAAGAAAAACATCAAGACTAGGGAATGGAAACCTTCCTCGGTCAGATACTTGGGGATCTGAAATTGGCTTTGCCAATGACAAGTTGTGTGGCTTTGGGTAAGTCATAGAATCTCGGTCCCAACAGGCCTCAGTTTCATCATCTGTACATCATAACACTGGTCTATTTTATCTCTAAGGTCTCCCCAGTTCAAATGTCCCATGTCTGGACTACAGTAGCTCCGGCTGATATCCCTTCCCATGCTTTGCTGCTTTGCAAAATTACATGTGTGGAAACCATAGAAGATAGTGGGGGGAGAAAATAGAGAAGAAAAAAATCACTCTTTCACCCTCATTTCAAGGACTATGCTCACAATTGCTCACATCTGGCACGCCTCAATGACAATCACTTGCAAAGTTCAAAAACCTTGAACCTTGAAAGTGAAATAAGGAGCTTTATCTTCAAAAGGAAAATTAAAGACCTCGAGAAGACCACTTGGGACCTTTTTATTACACATGGATAATGGCAGGTATTATTACTCTATGCAGCAGTATGTTTTTATGAACAGGCTAACACGTATCCTTAGACTGTAAAATAGTGCTTTAGGATATAACATGTTGAGTCAGATAAAAAATATAGAATACTGTTTGTATTGTAGGCTTTTAATGAAAAGTCTAAAAACACACCTATTTAGCAAACCTCTATTTTTATAGGGCTTGCCCCAAAAAGCCTGCTTTAAAAAAATCTAGCTATGGGTGGTCTCACACCTAGAAGTGGCACAAAAATCCTTTGTCAGACCATGCGTCTTAATTTTGGGTATGGAAAATGTGATTATCATAATTATAACTCAGATAAAATCAAGGGTTCTTAAAATTCTGTGAAGGAAGGGAATAAGAGTTTGTTAGCATTCAATAAAACTATAATTTAACCAGCTTTTAGGAATGTAGTAATCAGCAGTAAAATTAAAGCACTGGACAGTTTTCTATTTTACAGTATGGCTATTTGTTGAAATGTCTCATTTCCCTAGTAGACCTAAGTTCCTTAAGAAAAAAAGCTGAGTTACCTGTATCCCTGCAATCTCTAGCAGACCAGATACTTGATTTGTTTTTTTGTTCAATGAACCACAAAGAATCTTTCAGGAAAAATCACTTGAGAAATATCTCAGAGTAAGAAGAAATCAATGCATAACTTGTTTAAAAACTATATTCTTAGGTTTAAAGATATTTCAAATATATACTTTTAAAAGGTTCATTTATGGAAAAAGTTCATTTGTGCAGGTTCTGAAATGAGACTGAGCCAAGAGGGTCAATACTAATTAAGTATTGATAAAGAAGGAGGGGAAAGTTTAGTTGTATAATTTAGTCACTTGGTTACTAAAACCTTCTTCCCAATTGAAAGGCACCATTAAAGTCTGAGTTATCCATATTGGAGGAGGAGATATAATGCGATCGTTTCTCTCTCTATAAGGTCTTTTCTGGCTTTGAAATCAAAAGATCAAAGGCAAATGAGTCTATGGAAAATTAATGAGAGCTGAATACTGCACGTAGTTAATATGCTTAGTTAACTCAGGCAGCAAGAAGGAACTATGGGGCCCTTTATCACACAGGATAAAATACAAAAACCTTTATGCACAATTTTTATTTGTCTTAAAGATGAGTAAATAAAAATTTTAAAAAATATATTAATTTTTTTAGAAAGCCCTTCAGGAAGGCTGGGGGCAGACAAACACCTGAAGTTTCCTATACCTGGAATCATCATTGTTATGGTTTTTTTTTTTTCCTCAGCTTGAATTTCCTGAAAATAATTTTTTCTGAATAGGGGATCACTTTATTGCCTGGACTGGAGTGTAGTGGTACAATTATGGCTCATCGCAGCCATGACCTCCTGGGTTCAGGTGAACCCCCGGCTTCAGTCTCCAGAGTAGCTGGGACTATAGGTTCTCGTCACCATGAGGGTCTAACATTTTGTAGAGACAAGGTCTCGCTATGTTGCCTAAGCTGGTCTCAAACTCCTGGGCTCAAGCAATCCTTCCGCCTTGGCCTCCCAAAGTGCTGAGATTACAGGCGTGAGTCACTGCGCTCAGTCGATTTCCTGAATTTCTTAGATTTCCTAATTCCACATTGCAACTTACTTTCCCTCTAACCACAAATATGCATCAGAAATTCCAATATTTTAGCATCCAAACTGACTGCATCTCACCACCAGACGTGGCAGAAAAAGAAACAAAAAGAAAAAATAGCTCTTCAAATTTATCTTCTTCACATGTAATGACTTCTTGAAACAGAAACTAGGATGATTACAAACACAGGTGAGAGGAATTAATGTTTTCCTGAAACAGGTGAGAAAGTTATGGCTTTATGGTTTGTTGGCATGTGGCTGCCGAATGCATTTGGACGGAAATCGATTTTAATGTCGTACCTAAGGGCTGGGGCCCATATAAGGATACTGTGGCCTTCAGAGTCCAACCCGGGCTGAAGACCAGCCTGCCACTTCTTAGCTGTGTGACCGATGACAGACCATTTACTCTCTCATCTGAAAATGGAGGAAATGCTTGTACCTGCTTGAGGTTTTCAGGGCTCAGACAGTGCAAGTCAACAGCTTAGCACCACGTCTATCATGTGGTGAGAGCTCACTATGTGGTGGCTATTTCTGTTGTCATTCTGCAGCAATCTGTCCTGCTTGAAAGGTGTAGGATGCAATCGAATGCCAAACTATTCCTGTATTTTCAGAGAAGTTCCTCAGTGGCAGCTACCTCAGAGGAGTAGTGTCTGGGAGGTGTCAATCGCTTCTACAGCTGGCTTTTGCATGCTCACATCTGGTAAATCGGGGGACTATCACAACAGGAACGAGAAAAAGGAAGAAAGAAAGAAAGGAGGAAGGAACAAAGGGACAGAAAGAAAGCAGAAGAAAGGAAGGACAAAAAGGAGGAAAGGAAGGGAGGGAGGGAAAAAGCTTTCATGAGGTAATGTAATATCCAATCTCCCATCCTTACCCTTCTCCAATCATCACCAAATATTTAAAATTCAAATGAAAACCATTATCAGTCAGATGTTGAGGGGTGAACCTCATCTCTAGTGAGAGATGCATTCTTTTCTTGGCAAACCAGTCTGAAGGTGGAAAGGAAATACACGGCAAGCAGAATCTCAAGTTAAATTGGCCTGTCTTTCTCAGCCTGGTATGGGATTTTCTCCATGGAAAATGTCTATGTTTTTAAATATTGTGTCCTAAAGTGGATTGGATTTGAGCTTTTCTGGTTATTTTGTGTTTATTTTGTAAGAAAGTCGTTATAGCTGCTTTCACAACAAAGCAAAGTGGCTTCAGGTTGAGGAAGGAGAGAGCGGTGAGGCTGAAGGGAGACGGTTTCGCATGATTACGCTGTGCACCTGCACACACAAACACACACCCACATATACAACATGTGCACAGACACAGAGACATGCACAGACACATAGAGACACACAGACACACAGACCGCACAACACACTTACAAACACAGACAAATAACAGAGAAATGCACACACTCAGTCACACAGACACACACATAACACACACAGACACACACAAGCACATATGCAATACATGTAGAGATATACGCATGAGCATGCACAGATACACACACAGGCATAGACATACACACAGATACAGAGACACAGACACACATACACACACACACACACACACACACACACACACACACACACACATCATAGCTAGGCTCATCACTCTCCTCCAGTGGTGTGAGTGGCAAATCTCTTATCTACTTTCCCCTTTTTATCAAGAAAACCCTGACATTTCCAACCACACACGGGGTCGATATGGTAGTAAGGACCAAAACCATAACAGACAAAACAAAACAACCAAACAAAACACCACCACCAAAAGGGGAGAGGAGGATCTTGTCAAGCAAGTAGGTCTCCAAAGAACATTTCCAGAATGAGCTGAGAAACTTCACTGTTCCAAAAGCAGCCCACATTATACTTTTTTGAGCCATGTTCCTGTTTTGTTTGTTTGGGTTTATTTTGTCTTCTTTCTGCAGGAAGCCTCATAGATATGACAGAGTGATTTCATTCTGTACAGACCTCGCCTCCCTAAATTCTTAGAATGAAGATAGATACCACTACCGGTATTCTTAGAGTTAGACTTACACAGCCTCCCACACCAAATATAGTGAAGTAGAACCCACATTTCATTGGAATCCTTGCTTTTAGGTATTTGCAGGTTTTTCCTTATGACACAGGAAACCAAATAGGAGGCACCATTGTAGATACTGATAAATGGGCTTCTAAAATGTTCTCAGTGGCTAGAAGAACAGTAATTGATTTACACCCTCAACGGGGCGATATGCCTGACCACTTGCACCTTGGAGAGGAAAGTAAGAGTCTAGACACTCTTTTGTCAGGTGTCAAATTTATTCATGATGAGAGATTCTGTCAAGCGCATCTTTGAAGGAACTGGCAAAAGTTTCTCCCTACACTCTCAGTGCAAGACAGTCAAGAGACAAAGATGACAGAGAATCAACAGTGGACCATGGGATGGGGGAAAAAAATCAAGCTCTGAATGAAGGGGTGGCGTTCATTTGAAGCTACGGACTCTGCTGATACCTGAGTCCCATCAGGCAGGGAACGTTTGAAACAAGCCAGGCACCTTCTGCATTTACCGGGCAGTGAGCTGGCAGCACTATGGAGGAGATGTCAGGCAAAAGGCTGGGGCCCTCTTTCTTAATCATTTCTGCTCTGACTGCTACCCTGAAATCCAGTTTACTAAAGTGTACATAAAGACCACTCTCCACCTCGGGCTAAATTTTTCCCTACCAGGCTATCTACACCTTGAGCATAGAACACATCATTGTAAGAAAAATCAGACTTTTTTCACCCAACTCTGACATTTAAGACTTTCTGTAAGATGGCCAAAATGTCTCGAGACCCAAATTCCTGAAAGTCTTTCAAAAGACAGTAGCCAATTCATCCTAATAACACACCCCTCCTTTCCTACCGCCTGCAACAGAACGTACCTAGGGTGATCGCCTATGGTTAATGTATAAGTAAATAATTATACACTATTTTACTGAATGAGTAGCTTTTAAGTAAGTTTCTTTAGCTTATTCCTTCATTCAGTTAACATTCATTAGAATACTGGCAGTACAATTTTATGACAACGAACTTTACTAAGATTTAGAATGCCTGGTTCCGTCTCAGAAAAACAACCCGAGGTCACTTATGTAACTTGCCTGCCTCTGTTTACTTATTTCTAAAATGGTGGGATCTGGACAAGATGGTTTCTAAGGTAACTTTCGGCCTTCACATTTTGTGACTGCATATGTATATAGATTTTACTCTGCAAAAGACAGTCTGTGAGATGCCATGAACGAGACAAACATGCAAAGACACGATCAGGGATCTGTACCTCATCCTGTTTACAGTGTCACCCTTGGCTGTACTTCCAAAATTCCATCATAGGTTACTTTGATTAGGGATCAAGTTTCTATCTTTCTTTAAATTTATGCCTCTCTTTGATGTGTGGGGATTCTTAGTCAACTGGGGCCCACTGTATTTGCATAGGCTTAGCCTGAACATCCTAATACCACCTTCACATGCCTTCTGCAGCCATAGTTTTCTTGGCACCCACCTAACACCATCAGGGGCTCTCTCGACAAGGACTATGTTGGTCTGGCCTGCCATTTCCCAGAAATTCCAGAAGGCGGGTTCATTCCTCCTCCCAAAGTGAATCCTTTCTTCTCCCTCAAGAACAAGCATTTTGGCCTGCAGCCTGCAGCCTGGGGACTAGCGACCTGTTTTAAAGTCTGTGCATGTCGGACCTGTCAACATCCAGGCTGGGGAAAACAGGCTGCCCTGGAGCAGAACAGCTTTGCTAATCAATCATGCTTCAGGGAAGTGGGTGGTTTGTACTCAGGACCCACTTTTCTGGGACCAAGCCCCTATGAAAACGTCTGAGCGTGAATTAAATGAAAGAAAACAGTCTACCTTCCACATCCAGCAGGAGGGCCAAGGCAAGGTTTTATTTAAAAGTAACTCCTCTTTCCTGAAGGCTGAAAGCCAACCTATCGGCTTAAAGAGAATTCGTCTGTCAAGATGGACTAGTGACTAAGACTGGGAGATGAGCTCTCAACTTGGACACGGATGTCATGTGCAAAAGCAAGAGAAAACTAAGGATGTTTCCCATGTATTCAGAAATTAGAAATGAAGTACTTACACTATTTTTAAAAAGAGGCTGCCGAGAAGATATCACATGTGATTGTGAATATATCTGTGTGGCAATTAGCAAATTGAGCAGATTTATGTTGTCTGAAGCTAAACCAGATATATGCCACAAGTCCCTGCTAAGATACAGTTAATAGGAAGAAGTCAATTTTGTTGTCACAGGGCTGGGCACATATCCTGGCTATGACCTACTTATATAACTTCTCTAAGCCTATAAATACATGCATATACATATACGCACATTGATACACACACATATACATATATTAAATGAGGCCATTTATACTTTCAATGCAGAATTACTCTGAAAATTGAGATACTATAAGCAAACTGTTTTTATGCTATAAACACATAGAAATGCAAAGCACTGTTATAATAGACATATTTATTCAAATAATATATACATGTTACTTTATTCAAAATTATTCTATTTTTATTCTAGCTTTCATCAGTTGTGTTATTTAAGGAGTAACTAATTAATTCAGTTTATATGCACTTCTCATTTAAACTCTTTTTACATTTTCGAAGCTCCTGTACAAGTGACAGAAAAACAAGCTTAAAATAATCAGAGAAACAGCACCACAGAAATAGAATAGATAGATAATTTAGAAAGCATTTGTCCTTTGACTTGGTGGCCGATTTCTGGTCATTCATTCTGTTCACACGTGAACTGACTTATGGACAAGGTTAACTATTGGAGCATTACTTGCAAAACCAAAAGACTGGAAATAACCAGGTGTCCAACAACAGGGGCTGGTGAATTACACCATGTGTAGTAGACAGTTACATAACGACCTCTGATGAATTGCTCATCCCAATGTTCCTTTCCACATTGACTCTGGGCGTGGTTCTGTGACCTGCTTTTGCGAATGAAACATTAGTTAACAAGCTGCAAGCAGAAGCTTAATAAGTATGCCGTACTGGGGCATAACCCTTGTCTGCTTTGGGGACCTATGTGAAGCAGGTGGGACTAGCCTGCTGGAGACACATATTCCAGCTGGGTCAGAATTGAATCTCTGGTGAGCCTGTGAGTGAGGCCACCTCAGACTGTCTAGCCCCAGATGACCACACCCACGTGAATAAATCCAGACAAAACCAGTAGAAAAACCACCCAGTTGTCCCCAGACCAAATGGCCTACCCATAGAATTATGACTAATAAAATGGTTGTTGTTTTAAGCCACTGTGTTGTAGAGTATGTTGTTATACAGCGATAGATAAGTGATTCACCCTGACATCGCAAAACAATGAAATTATTATGAGGCAGTGCACTATGTAGAAAGAAAAAGGATGCAGCCTATGTACTGACATGATGATACAATCTCGAGATATACGGTTAAATTAACAGGGCAAACAGTAGGCTACCTTTTGTGCAAGAAAGGGAAAACTTAGAAATATATATACGAGCTTGGACAATTAAGTTCACAAACTCATCCCAGAAAAAGCCCTATGTACTTCATTGCTGAATATCACTATGGTCACCTTTGAAGTACTCCCCTTGGGAAGCTAGGCACTGATCCCTGTGCCTAGTCCACCCAACAAAGCAATTTTGAAACTCTTTACCTGGAATGGCCATCAGAGTTGTCATCGAGAGACTGTCAGTTTGAACTGGGACAATGAAAACACATTAAATTCTTGTTAAATTTGGCAAGAGTGGAAGTGAAGTCAGGGACATAGAAGTTCAAGTTTATGGGGATAATGCCATGAAGAAAACAGCAATGTACAAATGGAGTAAACGTTTTTCTGAGCAGAGAGAAAGCGTCACTGATGAAGAGAGGTCAGGATGGCCAGTAATGAGCAGAGCGGACAAAAGCATTGCAAAAATGTGTCTAACTGTGCATCAAAATTGTTGGCTGACCTTGAGAAGCATAGCACACCAAATAAACATCAGTAGAGAAACAGGAAAACCTTAACTGAAAATTTTGGCATGAGAAATATGTGTGCAAAAAATGGTCCCTTATGAGCTCTTGCATCGTGACAAGGCACTAGCTCACACAGCACTGTCTGTGAGGGAGTTTTTAGCCAGTAAATAAATAACTGTATTGGAATACCTTCCCTACTCACCTGATCTGGCCCCCAATGACTTTTTTCCTTTACCCAAAGATAAAGGAAATATTAAAAGGAAGACATCTTTGATGGCATTCAGGACATCAAGGGTAAAATGATGACAGCTCTGATGGCCATTCCAGAAAAAGAGTTCCAAAATTGCTTTGACATGTGGACTAGGTGCTGACATTGGTACATAGCTCTGCAAGGGGAGTACTTTGAAGGTGACCATAACGATATTCAGCAATGAGGTATGTAGCACTTGTTCTAAGATGAGTTCACGAACTTGATTATCAAAGCTTGTCTATTTTATTTTACTTGAAGATGCATTATACATATACTCAAGAAATTAATAGACATGGTTTACCTGTTCCGATGAAGAGGTGGGGACCAGGGTAGGAGTGAGATTTATCAATAAACACCTTTCTAAACTGTTTCAGTATATGAAATATAT
Source organism: Carlito syrichta (assembly GCF_000164805.1). Taxonomy (NCBI): domain Eukaryota; kingdom Metazoa; phylum Chordata; class Mammalia; order Primates; family Tarsiidae; genus Carlito; species Carlito syrichta. The sequence continues at coordinate 5,027 of NW_007232986.1, read as the reverse complement.
GAATCTATTACCTATTCAGAAATAATAATTTTAAAAAGGAAAAAACAAAGCTAATACAAGATACAAGCTTGAAAAAGTTGAATTTCAAACTGATGATTAGAATTTGACTATGAAGCCATCCTTCATGATGAATAACCTTCCTTCGAACCAGAATAATCCTTTCTTTGTAACATATATGGTTATTTGTACCCATATTTATCTTCCCTACTAGACTGTAAGTGCTTTAAAAGCAGGGACCACATCTCATGTATCTTTGTTTCTTCAGCAACTGGCCGGATTTAGAGGAAGGGCTCAATAAGTGTTTGTTGAGCTACAGAAATAAATAAAAACATTCTGACATCACCAAAAACATCCATTGTTCATGTTGGTGAGTTCTATAAAATCCTCAACAGCCTAGCTTCCATCCGTACACACACTCCACACACCATCTTTCAGGAAAAGTGAACATTCATTAGAATTTGGGGCTCATGAATGTACTCTGAACTACTGGGGAGGGTAGACACAAAAGCTAAATTTGAATGCTATGAAAGGAAAAAATGCAAAACAAGCTCCTCTATTTAAAAAAGCAACATTTGACTAGAGAGAGTCTAGAAAAAGAAAGGAAGAAAGGTCTTGTATTATTTCTCATAAGTAACAAATTTAACTTCTGTGGTTGGAATAAGCAACCCAGATAAGTTAACTACAGCAATACAGAGCCAGAAGGCTCCCGGCCCCATCCTCAGGCCTCCAGAGGAGTTGACACTTAAGCTACTTTGGAGAGTTTTTCTGTTATAACTTTAGCATTTCTAGGAAAGAGGAGACCGCAAGCTTTCTCCGTAACCCACTGCAAGAGTTTGACAGCTCTCACTGGAAATCACTTACTTTGAACCTATACCTTCCCAGCCGTGTCTTAGGCCTCTCCCTCTTACATTCTTGGAGCTCACTGGCTCCATGTCTGACCCCCCTGAAACTCTTTGAGGAGGAGGCCTGGGTCACCCTCATGGCTGTGTCCACATCTCTCAAGGATGTGCTCAGTAAGCATGCGGAGTCATCTCAGCCCTGGTACATCCTGAACTGCACCACCAAACAACATCACACAGCCTTGGGAACATATATGGACCATCACAACAGAAGATAAACACTTGGGCAATAACTGGGGAGAGGGTAAAGTATTACACATTAAAGATTATGCCAAAGGTATGCATGTATAAGAGTGGAAACTAAGGATGTGTGTACACTTGTCTCAAGAAAGGCATGGCACTTAGTCTTCTCCCTATAACCTCTCACCATCTTTGTCTCTCTCATACTCGTTAATTTCAATTCTTTAACTTCCCTTCTAGATTCCGGTTCCCAATGTTTTGATCACTTTCACTGTTTTCTGCAATAGTGCATTTTCTCCACAACTAAGGCAGTGGAGGTGCTATCACCGTGGAGATCACCATTTGGATGTCCTGTGAGGGAGCAGTGGTAGAAAGCTGAGACCGACCATCTAAAACCCAGGTGGACTTTTGTCATGACAGAAAAACAAGCATTGTTGATGTATCTACTAAGTGCCAGGTGCTAGGTTAGCTGCTGTTGGAGACATAAAAGGTCAAGGCATTGTCTCTGCCACTTAAGGAGAGGGACATCGATTGGATGAGACTTAAAGAAGAGAATTCTGGTGTGGATATGAAGAGCGTGATGGAAGGGGTGAGTCAAGGGAGCAGCCCTGGGAGCTGGGTAGGATGGAAGCAACGAAAACAGGGAGGAAGGAAAGATGAACAGGTAGGTCAGAGGAAGCCCAAATGCTGATCATGGACACAGAGAAAAAAGATAGGATGACTTAAAGATGGTTTCCAGATTTGGGGGGTGGTCTCAAGGAAAGGAAGATTGTGCAGCTGCTGACAGAGGCAGAGACGGCCCACGGGGAGCTGGATGAACTCTGGGAAGACAAGAATAGATTTAATACTTGACCTAAGATGAGAAAATGGAACTGGGGATATAGTTTTATGACTGAAGCCATGAGAATAAAAGCTTTTTGGAAGGAGCACAGGGGTGGAGAGAACTAGAGAAGAGGCGTGGGCGCCACTCAGAGTCCCAGGTGGAGGCAGCAGGTTGGGCACCATGAAGGGAGGAGAATGAACCTTGGGCTGTGAGCCCCAAGTTAGATGGTCACAGGGCTGTCTAGCTCATCAGTGTACAAATCTGCAGAGCTGCACACATGCTGGTCCCCAGTAGGTTCAGTAAATGCTTCATAAATGTTTGCTGAAGGAAGGAGAAAAGCAGTTTTCAGAGCAGTGGGAAGAAAACCAACAAGCGTCACGCGGTGTAAGTCAAAGATGAAGAAGAATTCAAGGATGGTTAAGAGTTGATGCTGTATAGAGAATTACATGATTTCCTGAAGACCAAGGGCATCACTGAGCTTCCGGACTGTCTGCACACACCAGAGGGCTTGGAGGGGTATGGGGAAGTCCTGCCTCAACTGTACTAAATCTTCACAGACCACTGGGCTTGCCACTGCCTTATTTGGTATGGAAAAAAAAAATCCCTGGGATATATAATGTTTTCAGTTTAAATTCTGTGCTGTTTTTATTTTGGCTGTGAAATTTGGAAACTTCAAATAAAAGTCTGGAAGGAAACTTGGAATATTTAAGCTTGTACAGACTCCATTAACACTGTATGGTTATTCTATACTTGACTTTGGAAAAAAGGAGAAACTGGCACAGGAATATACTTTTCTAAAGAGATGTTATTCAAATATATGGAAGTTTATTTAACATCTAAGGGAAGGTGCTTAATTAGAGGGACACTTAACAAGAAGAATTAAAGATCTAAGCAAATATTCCCCATCTGCTCCTGGTCTCACCACCTGCCCATTATTCTGCCTTCTTCTCTGATAGATTTTAGCCAACCAATTTTGTTTTATTTGTGCAAGTTGAGAGGCCACCTGTCGTGGAATATACTTGCATGTTAAGCAAAGCCAACATTTCCTATTTCTGTGCATCCCATATGATTTTTTAAACACAAAGCACTCACTTTCACCTTAAGCAGATTTAAGAAATGATGACTCTGATGAACAGGTATCAATAAGGCAATCTTTTGTTTACAAAAATTGTTAATGACCCACACATAGAAAGACACGCTGCATTCCCACTCCCTCTGACGCTGGTAAATTAATCCACGCACACCTTTTTGCTCATTTTTCTGGCTGTTCCAGGCTAACGTGAAGAAAATAAGTTTTACAAGGAGACATGGTATATTTGTGCTAAAAACAGGCACCACACATCCAGAGAAAGGATTCAAGAAGAAATACAGAGCACAGGGAAAAGCATAAGTCAAAGCAAAAATAAGAAGAGGGCAAGTGTGTTGTGATGGGGATGGTATATGGGGTGGGGGGAGGCAGGAAGAACATAGTATTGGGTAGAAGGGTTATAGCCAGGCAGACTGGAAAGAGGGGAAGGATACTGTATGGAAGGCTTTACCTATCAGGCTAAGGAAGGCTGGATTTTTCCTGATAACTGGGCACCAGTGGAAGTTTTGAGCCAGGGAATATAAATGTCACAGAGGTGCTTTGGATCAAATAATACTGCAGCTGTAGGCAGCACTGAGAAGGGGACAGGGCAAGCCCCCAAGTAGCCACTACAGCAGTGTGGGGGCCCAACCACATTGGCCTGCACAAAGTGCTATGGGAATAGCTTCAAAAATGGAGATAAAATTCCAGAGATCACCTCATCTCCACAAGCGCTGCTCTGACCTGTGGACCACAGTGGCATTTTGGGTCTCCTGGAATTATGTTTGCTCAGAGTCAGTGTCTTGTTGTCCCTGAAAGGTGTGCTTATTTCTTTTTCCTCAATGCACAGTTACCCTGGCGAAAGGCTGTAGGTGCCTTTAGGGGAAGGCTGGGAAAAAGATTAACAGTATAAATTTTTGACTGTAGAGCAGGGTCTTTCCTTCCTTCCTTGAGGGAACCTGGCCTCCCTTTCAATCAAGGGATTCTGGGTCTGTAAACTGGCTCAAGTTTAGGAATTGACCATGGGGCTATGACTCTGTTTTTATGGTTCATGTTGGACTTCTGTTCCCTTGGCCTAGAACTCTCCGTCTTATACAGATCAAGTAAGGACTTAGTAGACTATCCATCTATGTCACTTCTAGGAATGCCATGAGGACAGAGCTTGAAATGGGGGAAATGAAGTTTCAGTGAGAGTTTGAATATAGAAGAAAGGGGGATGACTTTAGAGTCAAAAGATAAGATGGGGGGAGGCAGGACTGGGTGTTTTCATTACCAGGTAGTCTTCTAACTGACAACGTTAGGGGAAGGCGTTAGTCTGGGGAAGAAAGAAGCAAGGGATTGTCCAAGTTGATATGGAAATATGAGATGGAAACGGGAGGCCTGTCAGATCTGGAACAACCTACATAAAAGTTGGAAGGATTAGAGGGAGTAGACAAGATCGATGAGAAACAAGACAGAGAGGAACATAAGGCCTGGGCTGGGCAGATGTCTGAATTTACCTGAGTGAGAGAAGAGAGAAAAACTGGCAAGCTGGACATAGATGGACTGGTCAGCAAGATTGGAGGAAGAATTAGGCTGTGTCAGAGGAGCAAGAAAGTCTAGCATTTAAAGAGACACATTTCTCCTATTTCCGACTGCTACAGAAAAGTAAAACAGCATGGCTCTGGATGTCTGCTAAAATCGGTGCATAATCCCCTTGTAAGATGATGTTTCATGAGAACGCTGGAAACAGAAGACCCCTAGCATGGTAGAGGTTGTTGATAGGGAGAGGAGGGAATGAAGACATCCAATCAGAAAGAAACCATCCAGCCTAAAGAAGCTAAAAACAGAGAGGAGAAACAATCACAGATCAAAGAAACAGCCAAGTTAAGGCAACTTTTTTTTCCAGAATTTGGGGATCCCAAGTACACTTGTGAGTAGTAAAGGTATTGGAAGGGTCTGGACGATTCTATTGGAGGGCAGGCGGTAGTGAGGACAGAAGGCAGATATACAGAAGGCAATTTGTGGAGGCCTTGCAGTTGGGAGACCTCGAGGCTAACCCCTGTGGTTATACCTTGAT